>NC_047079.1:600000-801848 GCF_902459465.1 Asterias rubens | reverse complement strand
AAGCGTTTTCCGACACGAATTTTTTTCAAACTGCTCAGAACACTCCGAGATGGTTTCTTTACTCAGAAATGTGGGTGGTCTGAAGCTTCAGGTTCAATCTAAGCGTGATCGGAGACGATTTTTTTTCCAAACTGCTCAGAACACTCCAAGATGGTTTCTTTACCAAGAAATGTGGGTGTTCTAAAGCTTTTGGTTCAATCTAAGCGTGATCGGACTCGATTTTTTGTCAAACTGCTCAGAACACTCCGAGATGGTTTCTTTACAAAGAAATGTGGGTGTTCTGAAGCTTCTGGTTCAATCTAAGCGTGATCGGAGTCGATTTTTTTCCAAACTTCTCAGAACACTCCGAGATGGTTTCTTTACAAAGAAATGTGGGGGTTTTCAAGCTTCTTGTTCAATCTAAGCGTGATCGGCAACGATTTTTTTTCAAACTGCTCAGAACACTCCGAGATTGTTTCTTTACAAAGAAATGTGGGTGTTCTTAAGCTTCTGGTTCAATCTAAGCGTGATCGGCAAGTTTTTTTATTCAAACTGCTCAGAACACTCCGAGATGGTTTCTTTACCAAGAAATGTGGTGTTCTGAAGCTTCTTGTTCAATCTAAGCGTGATCGGAGTCGATTTTTTTTCAAACTGCTCAGAACACTCCGAGATGGTTTCTTTACAAAGAAATGTGGGTGTTTTCAAGCTTCTTGGTTCAATCTAAGCGTGATCGGAGTCGATTTTTTTTCAAACTGCTCAGAACACTCCGAGATGATTTCTCTACCAAGAAATGTGGGTGTTCTGAAGCTTTTGGTTCAATCTAAGCGTGATCGGACTCGATTTTTTTTTCAAACTGCTCAGAACACTCCGAGATGGTTTCTTTACCAAGAAATGTGGGTGTTCTGAAGCTTCTGGTTCAATCTAAGCGTGATCGGCAAGATTTTTTTTCAAACTGCTCAGAACACTCCGAGATGGTTTCTTTACAAAGAAATGTGGGGTTTTCAAGCTTCTGGTTCAATCTAAGCGTGATCGGCAAGTATTTTTATTCAAACTGCTCAGAACACTCCGAGATGGTTTCTTTACCAAGAAATGTTGGTGTTTCTGAAGCTTCTGGTTCAATCTAAAGCGTGATCGGAGTCGATTTTTTTTCCAAACTGCTCAGAACACTCCGAGATGGTTTCTTTACAAAGAAATGTGGGTGTTCTTAAGCTTCTGGTTCAATCTAAGCGTGATCGGCAACGATTTTTTTTCCAAACTGCTCAGAACACTCCGAGATGGTTTGTTGACAAAGAAATGTGGGTGTTCTGAAGCTTCTGGTTCAATCTAAGCGTGATCGGAGTCGATTTTTTTCCAAACTGCTCAGAACACTCCGAGATGGTTTCTTTACCAAGAAATGTGGTGTTCTGAAGCTTCTGGTTCAATCTAAGCGTGATCGGACTCGATTTTTTTCAAACTGCTCAGAACACTCCGAGATGGTTTCTTTACAAGAAATGTGGGTGTTCTGAAGCTTCTGGTTCAATCTAAGCGTTTTCCGACACGAATTTTTTTTCAAACTGCTCAGAACACTCCGAGATGGTTTCTTTACCTAGAAATGTGGGTGTTCTGAAGCTTCTGGTTCAATCTAAGCGTGATCGGACACGATTTTTTTTCAAACTGCTCAGAACACTCCGAGATGGTTTCTTTACCAAGAAATGTGGGTGTTCTGAAGCTTCTGGTTCAATCTAAGCGTGATCGGACTCGATTTTTTTCAAACTGCTCAGAACACTCCGAGATGGTTTCTCTTACCAAGAAATGTGGGTGTTCTGAAGCTTCTGGTTCAATCTAAGCGTGATCGGAGTCGATTTTTTTCAAACTGCTCAGAACACTCCGAGATGGTTTCTTTACCAAGAAATGTGGGTGTTCTGAAGCTTCTGGTTCAATCTAAGCGTGATCGGCAAGATTTTTTTTCAAACTGCTCAGAACACTCCGAGATGGTTTCTTTACCAAGAAATGTGGGTGTTCTGAAGCTTCTGGTTCAATCTAAGCGTTTTCGGACACGAATTTTTTTCAAACTGCTCAGAACACTCCGAGATGGTTTCTTTACCAAGAAATGTGGGTGTTCTGAAGCTTCTGGTTCAATCTAAGCGTGATCGGAGTCGATTTTTTTCCAAACTGCTCAGAACACTCCGAGATGGTTTCTTTACCAAGAAATGTGGGTGTTCTGAAGCTTCTGGTTCAATCTAAGCGTGATCGGAGTCGATTTTTTTTCAAACTGCTCAGAACACTCCGAGATGATTTTTCTACCAAGAAATGTGGGTGTTCTGAAGCTTCTGGTTCAATCTAAGCGTGATCGGCACGATTTTTTTCAAACTGCTCAGAACACTCCGAGATGGTTTCTTTACCAAGAAATGTGGGTGTTCTTAAGCTTCTGGTTCAATCTAAGCGTGATCGGAGTCGATTTTTTTTTCAAACTGCTCAGAACACTCCGAGATGGTTTCTTTACCAAGAAATGTGGGTGTTCTGAAGCTTCTGGTTCAATCTAAGCGTGATCGGAGTCGATTTTTTTCAAACTGCTCAGAACACTCCGAGATGGTTTCTTTACCAAGAAATGTGGGTGTTCTGAAGCTTCTGGTTCAATCTAAGCGTGATCGGAGTCGATTTTTTTCCAAACTGCTCAGAACACTCCGAGATGGTTTCTTTACAAAGAAATGTGGGTGTTTTCAAGCTTCTTGTTCAATCTAAGCGTGATCGGAGTCGATTTTTTTTCAAACTGCTCAGAACACTCGGAGATGGTTTCTTTACAAAGAAATGTGGGTGTTCTGAAGCTTCTTGTTCAATCTAAGCGTGATCGGCAACGATTTTTTTTCAAACTGCTCAGAACACTCCGAGATGGTTTCTCTACCAAGAAATGTGGGTGTTCTAAAGCTTTTGGTTCAATCTAAGGGTGATCGGACTCGATTTTTTTTTCAAACTGCTCAGAACACTCCGAGATGATTTCTCTACTAAGAAATGTTGGTGTTCTGAAGCTTCTGGTTCAATCTAAGCGTGATCGGCAAGTTTTTTTATTCAAACTGCGCAGAACACTCCGAGATGGTTTCTTTACCAAGAAAAGTGGGTGTTCTGAAGCTTCTTGTTCAATCTAAGCGTGATCGGAGTCGATTTTTTTCCAAACTTCTCAGAACACTCCGAGATGGTTTCTTTACAAAGAAATGTGGGTGTTTTCAAGCTTCTTGTTCAATCTAAGCGTGAACGGAGTCGATTTTTTGTCAAACTGCTCAGAATACTCCGCGATGGTTTGTTTACAAAGAAATGTGGGTGTTTTCAAGCTTCTTGTTCAATCTAAGCGTGATCGGAGTCGATTTTTTTTCAAACTGCTCAAAATACTCCGCGATGGTTTGTTTACAAAGAAATGTGGGTGTTTTCAAGCTTCTTGTTCAATCTAAGCGTGATCGGAGTCGATTTTTTTCAAACTGCTCAGAACACTCCGAGATGGTTTCTCTACTAAGAAATGTGGGTGTTCTTAAGCTTCTGGTTCAATCTAAGCGTGATCGGCAAGTTTTTTTTTCAAACTGCTCAGAACACTCCGAGATGGTTTCTTTACCAAGAAATGTGGGTGTTCTGAAGCTTCTTGTTCAATCTAAGCGTGATCGGAGTCGATTTTTTTCAAACTGCTCAGAACACTCCGAGATGGTTTCTTTACCAAGAAATGTGGGTGTTCTGAAGCTTCTGGTTCAATCTAAGCGTGATCGGAGTCGATTTTTTTTCAAACTGCTCAGAACACTCCGAGATGGTTTCTTTACAAAGAAATGTGGGTGTTTTCAAGCTTCTTGTTCAATCTAAGCGTGATCGGAGTCGATTTTTTTTCAAACTGCTCAGAACACTCCGAGATGATTTCTCTACCAGGAAATGTGGGTGGTCTGAAGCTTCTGGTTCAATCTAAACGTGATCGGACACGATTTTTTTCCAAACTGCTCAGAACACTACGAGATGGTTACTTACCAAGAAATGTGGGTGTTCTGAAGCTTCTGTTTCAATCTAACGTGATCGGACACGATTTTTTTTCCAAACTGCTCAGAATACTCCGAGATGGTTTCTTTACAAAGAAATGTGGGTGTTGTGAAGCTTCTGGTTCAATCTAAGCGTGATCGGAGTCGATTTTTTTTCAAACTGCTCCGAACACTCCGAGATGGTTTCTTTACCAAGAAATGTGGGTGTTCTAAAGCTTTTGGTTCAATCTAAGCGTGATCGGACTCGATTTTTTGTCAAACTGCTCAGAACACTCCGAGATGGTTTCTTTACAAAGAAATGTGGGTGTTCTGAAGCTTCTGGTTCAATCTAAGCGTGATCGGAGTCGATTTTTTTCCAAACTTCTCAGAACACTCCGAGATGGTTTCTTTACAAAGAAATGTGGGTGTTTTCAAGCTTCTTGTTCAATCTAAGCGTGATCGGCAACGATTTTTTTTCAAACTGCTCAGAACACTCCGAGATTGTTTCTTTACAAAGAAATGTGGGTGTTCTGAAGCTTCTGGTTCAATCTAAGCGTGATCGGCAAGTTTTTTTATTCAAACTGCTCAGAACACTCCGAGATGTTTTCTCTACCAAGAAATGTGGGGGTTCTAAAGCTTTTGGTTCAATCTAAGCGTGATAGGAGTCGATTTTTTTCCAAACTGGTCAGAACACTCCGAGATGGTTTCTTTACAAAGAAATGTGGGTGTTTTCAAGCTTCTTGTTCAATCTAAGCGTGATCGGAGTCGATTTTTTTTCAAACTGCTCAGAACACTCCGAGATGATTTCTCTACCAGGAAATGTGGGTGGTCTGAAGCTTTGGTTCAATCTAAGCGTGATCGGAGTCGATTTTTTTTCAAACTGCTCCGAACACTCCGAGATGGTTTCTTTACCAAGAAATGTGGGTGTTCTAAAGCTTTTGGTTTAATCTAAGCGTGATCGGATTCGATTTTTTGTCAAACTGCTCAGAACACTCCGAGATGGTTTCTTTACAAAGAAATGTGGGTGTTCTGAAGCTTCTGGTTCAATCTAAGCGTGATCGGACTCGATTTTTTTTCAAACTGCTCAGAACACTCCGAGATGGTTTCTTTACCAAGAAATGTGGGTGTTCTGAAGCTTCTGGTTCAATCTAAGCGTGATCGGACACGATTTTTTTTTCAAACTGCTCAGAACACTCCGAGATGGTTTCTTTACCAAGAAATGTGGGTGTTCTGAAGCTTCTGGTTCAATCTAAGCGTGATCGGAGTCGATTTTTTTTCAAACTGCTCAGAACACTCCGAGATGGTTTCTTTACCAAGAAATGTGGGTGTTCTGAAGCTTCTGGTTCAATCTAAGCGTGATCGGCAACGATTTTTTTTCAAACTGCTCAGAACACTCCGAGATGGTTTCTTTACAAAGAAATGTGGGTGTTCTGAAGCTTCTGGTTCAATCTAAGCGTGATCGGCAACGATTTTTTTTCAAACTGCTCAGAACACTCCGAGATGGTTTCTTTACAAGAAATGTGGGTGTTCTGAAGCTTCTAGTTCAATCTTAGCGTGATCGGACACGATTTTTTTTTCCAAGCTGCTCAGAATACTCCGAGATGGTTTCTTTACAAAGAAATGTTGGTGTTTTCAAGCTTCTTGTTCAATCTAAGCGTGATCGGAGTCGATTTTTTTTCAAACTGCTCAGAACACTCCGAGATGATTTCTCTACCAGGAAATGTGGGTGGTCTGAAGCTTCTGGTTCAATCTAAACGTGATCGGACACGATTTTTTTTTCAAACTGCTCCGAACACTACGAGATGGTTACTTACCAAGAAATGTGGGTGTTCTGAAGCTTCTGTTTCAATCTAACGTGATCGGACACGATTTTTTTCCAAACTGCTCAGAATACTCCGAGATGGTTTCTTTACAAAGAAATGTGGGTGTTCTGAAGCTTCTGGTTCAATCTAAGCGTGATCGGAGTCGATTTTTTTTCAAACTGCTCAGAACACTCCGAGATGATTTCTTTACCAAGAAATGTGGGTGTTCTGAAGCTTCTGTTCAATCTAAGCGTGATCGGAGTCGATTTTTTTTCAAACTGCTCAGAACACTCCGAGATGGTTTCTTTACAAAGAAATGTGGGTGTTCTGAAGCTTCTGGTTCAATCTAAGCGTGATCGGAGTCGATTTTTTTTCAAACTGCTCAGAACACTCCGAGATGGTTTCTCTACCAAGAAATGTGGGTGTTCTAAAGCTTTTGGTTCAATCTAAGCGTGATCGGCAACGATTTTTTTTCAAACTGCTCAGAACACTCCGAGATGGTTTCTTTACAAAGAAATGTAGGTGTTCTGAAGCTTCTGGTTCAATCTAAGCGTGATCGGAGTCGATTTTTTTTCAAACTGCTCAGAACACTCCGAGATGGTTTCTTTACAAAGAAATGTGGGTGTTCTGAAGCTTCTGGTTCAATCTAAGCGTGATCGGCAAGTTTTTTTATTCAAACTGCTCAGAACACTCCGAGATGGTTTCTTTACCAAGAAATGTTGGCGTTCTGAAGCTTCTGGTTCAATCTAAGCGTGATCGGCAACGATTTTTTTTCAAACTGCTCAGAACACTCCGAGATGGTTTCTCTACCAAGAAATGTGGGTGTTCTAATGCTTTTGGTTCAATCTAAGGGTGATCGGACTCGATTTTTTTTTCAAACTGCTCAGAACACTCCGAGATGATTTCTCTACCACTAAATTTGGGGTGGTCTGAAGCTTCTGGTTCAATCTAAGCGTGATCGGAGTCGATTTTTTTCCAAACTGCTCAGAACACTCCGAGATGGTTTCTTTACACAGATATGTGGGTGTTCTGAAGCTTCTGGTTCAATCAAAGCGTTTTCCGACACGAATTTTTTTCAAACTGCTCAGAACACTCCGAGATGGTTTCTTTACTCAGAAATGTGGGTGTTTTGAAGCTTCTGGTTCAATCTAAGCGTTTTCGGACACGAATTTTTTTCAAACTGCTCAAAACACTCCGAGATGGTTTCTCTACCAAGAAATGTGGGTGTTCTTAAGCTTCTGGTTCAATCTAAGCGTGATCGGCAAGTCGATTTTTTTTCAAACTGCTCAGAACACTCCGAGATGATTTCTCTACCAAGAAATGTGGGTGTTCTGAAGCTTCTGGTTCAATCTAAGCGTGATCGGAGTCGATTTTTTTTCCAAACTGCTCAGAACACTCCGAGATGGTTTCTTTACAAAGAAATGTGGGTGTTTTTAAGCTTCTGGTTCAATCTAAGCGTGATCGGCACGAATTTTTTTTCAAACTGCTCAGAACACTCCGAGATGGTTTCTTTACAAGAAATGTGGGTGTTCTGAAGCTTCTGGTTCAATCTAAGCGTGATCGGACTCGATTTTTTTTCAAACTGCTCAGAACACTCCGAGATGGTTTCTTTACCAAGAAATGTGGGTGTTCTGAAGCTTCTGGTTCACTCTAAGCGTGATCGGAGTCGATTTTTTTCCAAACTGCTCAGAACACTCCGAGATGGTTTCTTTAAAAAGAAATGTGGTTGTTTTCAAGCTTCTTGTTCAATCTAAGCGTGATCGGAGTCGATTTTTTTTCAAACTGCTCAGAACACTCCGGGATGATTTCTCTGCCAAGAAATGTGGGTGTTCTAAAGCTTTTGGTTCAATCTAAGCGTGATCGGCAACGATTTTTTGTCAAACTGCTCAGAGCACTCCGAGATGGTTTCTTTAAAAAGAAATGTAGGTGTTCTGAAGCTTCTGGTTCAATCTAAGCGTGATCGGAGTCGATTTTTTTCCAAACTTCTCAGAACACTCCGAGATGGTTTCTTTACCAAGGAATGTGGGTGTTCTGAAGCTTCTGCTTGAATCTAAGCGTGGTCGAACACGATTTTTTTTTCAAACTGCTCCGAACACTACGAGATGATTTATCTACCTAGAAATGTGGGTGTTCTGAAGCTTCTGGTTCAATCTAAGCGTGATCGGAGTCGATTTTTTTCCAAACTTCTCAGAACACTCCGAGATGGTTTCTTTACAAGAAATGTGGGTGTTCTGAAGCTTCTGGTTCAATCTAAGCGTGATCGGAGTCGATTTTTTTTCAAACTGCTCAGAACACTCCGAGATGGTTTCTTTACCAAGAAATGTGGGTGTTCTGAAGCTTCTGGTTCAATCTAAGCGTGATCGGCAAGTTTTTTTTCAAACTGCTCAGAACACTCCGAGATGGTTTCTTTACCAAGAAATGTGGGTGTTTTCAAGCTTCTGGTTCAATCTAAGCGTGATCGGAGTCGATTTTTTTTCAAACTGCTCAGAACACTCCGAGATGATTTCTCTACCAAGAAATGTGGGTGGTCTGAAGCTTCAGGTTCAATCTAAGCGTGATCGGAGACGATTTTTTTCCAAACTGCTCAGAACACTCCAAGATGGTTTCTTTACCTAGAAATGTGGGTGTTATGAAGCTTCTTGTTCAATCTAAGCGTCATCGGAGTCGATTTTTTTTGACAGGACTCGATTTTTTTTCAAACTGCTCAGAACACTCCGAGATGGTTTCTCTACCAAGAAATGTGGGTGTTCTAATGCTTTTGGTTCAATCTAACGGTGATCGGACTCGATTTTTTTTTCAAACTGCTCAGAACACTCCGAGATGATTTCTCTACCACTAAATTTGGGGTGGTCTGAAGCTTCTGGTTCAATCTAAGCGTGATCGGAGTCGATTTTTTTCCAAACTGCTCAGAACACTCCGAGATGGTTTCTTTACACAGATATGTGGGTGTTCTGAAGCTTCTGGTTCAATCAAAGCGTTTTCCGACACGAATTTTTTTCAAACTGCTCAGAACACTCCGAGATGGTTTCTTTACTCAGAAATGTGGGTGTTTTGAAGCTTCTGGTTTCATCTAAGCGTTTTCGGACACGAATTTTTTTCAAACTGCTCAAAACACTCCGAGATGGTTTCTTTACCTAGAAATGTGGGTGTTCTGAAGCTTCTGTTTCAATCTAAGCGTGATCGGAGTCGATTTTTTTTCAAACTGCTCAGAACACTCCGAGATGATTTCTCTACCAAGAAATGTGGGTGGTCTGAAGCTTCTGTTTCAATCTAAGCGTGATCGGAGTCGATTTTTTTTCAAACTGCTCAGAACTCTCCGAGATGATTTCTGTACCAAGAAATGTGGGTGGTCTGAACCTTCTGGTTCAATCTAAGCGTGATCGGAGTCGATTTTTTTCCAAACTGTTCTAAGCGTCATCGGAGTCGATTTTTTTTTGACAAGACTCGATTTTTTTTCAAACTGCTCAGAACACTCCGAGATGGTTTCTTTACAAAGAAATGTGGGTGTTCTTAAGCTTCTGGTTCAATCTAAGCGTGATCGGAGTCGATTTTTTTTTCAAACTGCTCAGAACACTCCGAGATGATTTCTCTACCAAGAAATGTTGGTGGTCTGAAGCTTCGGGTTCACTCTAAGCGTGATCGGAGTCGATTTTTTTCCAAACTGCTCAGAACACTCCGAGATGGTTTCTTTAAAAAGAAATGTGGTTGTTTTCAAGCTTCTTGTTCAATCTAAGCGTGATCGGAGTCGATTTTTTTTCAAACTGCTCAGAACACTCCGGGATGATTTCTCTGCCAAGAAATGTGGGTGTTCTAAAGCTTTTGGTTCAATCTAAGCGTGATCGGCAACGATTTTTTGTCAAACTGCTCAGAGCACTCCGAGATGGTTTCTTTAAAAAGAAATGTAGGTGTTCTGAAGCTTCTGGTTCAATCTAAGCGTGATCGGAGTCGATTTTTTTCCAAACTTCTCAGAACACTCCGAGATGGTTTCTTTACCAAGGAATGTGGGTGTTCTGAAGCTTCTGCTTGAATCTAAGCGTGGTCGAACACGATTTTTTTTTCAAACTGCTCCGAACACTACGAGATGATTTATCTACCTAGAAATGTGGGTGTTCTGAAGCTTCTGGTTCAATCTAAGCGTTTTCCGACACGAATTTTTTTCAAACTGCTCAGAATACTCCGAGATGGTTTCTTTACCTAGAAATGTGGGTGTTCTGAAGCTTCTGTTTCAATCTAAGCGTGATCGGAGTCGATTTTTTTTCAAACTGCTCAGAACACTCCGAGATCATTTCTCTACCAAGAAATGTGGGTGTTCTGAAGCTTCTGGTTCAATCTAAGCGTTTTCCGACACGAATTTTTTTCAAACTGCTCAGAACACTCCGAGATGGTTTCTTTACCTAGAAATGTGGGTGTTCTAAAGCTTCTGTTTCAATCTAAGCGTGATCGGAGTCGATTTTTTTTCAAACTGCTCAGAATACTCCGAGATGATTTCTCTACCAAGAAATGTGGGTGGTCTGAAGCTTCTGGTTCAATCTAAGCGTGATCGGAGACGATTTTTTTCCAAACTGCTCAGAACACTCCGAGATGGTTTCTTTACCAAGAAATGTGGGTGTTCTGAAGTTTCTGGTTCAATCTAAGCTTTTCCGGACACGAATTTTTCGCAAACTGCTCAGAACACTCCGAGATGGTTTCTCTACCAAGAAATGTGGGTGTTCTGAAGCTTCTGGTTCAATCTAAGCGTGATCGGAGTCGATTTTTTTCCAAACTGCTCAGAACACTCCGAGATGGTTTCTTTACAAAGAAATGTGGGTGTTCTGAAGCTTCTTGTTCAATCTAAGCGTGATCGGAGTCGATTTTTTTTCAAACTGCTCAGAACACTCCGAGATGGTTTCTTACCAAGAAATGTGGGTGTTCTGAAGCTTCTGGTTCAATCTAAGCGTGATCGGAGTCGATTTTTTGTCAAACTGCTCAGAACACTCCGAGATGGTTTCTCTTACCAAGAAATGTGGGTGTTCTGAAGCTTCTGGTTCAATCTAAGCGTGATCGGCAACGATTTTTTTTCAAACTGGTCAGAACACTCCGAGATGGTTTCTTTACCAAGAAATGTGGGTGTTTTCAAGCTTCTTGTTCAATCTAAGCGTGAACGGAGTCGATTTTTTGTCAAACTGCTCAGAACACTCCGAGATGGTTTGTTTACAAAGAAATGTGGGAGTTCTAAAGCTTCTGGTTCAATCTAAGCGTTTTCGGACACGAATTTTTTTCAAACTGCTCAGAACACTCCGAGATGGTTTCTCTTACCAAGAAATGTGGGTGTTCTGAAGCTTCTGGTTCAATCTAAGCGTGATCGGCAAGTTTTTTTATTCAAACTGCGCAGAACACTCCGAGATGGTTTCTTTACCAAGAAAGTGGGTGTTCTGAAGCTTCTTGTTCAATCTAAGCGTGATCGGACTCGATTTTTTGTCAAACTGCTCAGAACACTCCGAGATGGTTTCTTTATCAAGAAATGTTGGTGTTCTGAAGCTTCTGGTTCAATCTAAGCGTGATCGGCAAGTTTTTTTATTCAAACTGCGCAGAACACTCCGAGATGGTTTCTTTACAAAGAAATGTGGGTGTTCTGAAGCTTCTGGTTCAATCTAAGCGTGATTGGCAACGATTTTTTTCAAACTGCTCAGAACACTCCGAGATGGTTTCTTTACAAAGAAATGTTGGTGTTCTTAAGCTTCTGGTTCAATCTAAGCGTGAACGGAGTCGATTTTTTGTCAAACTGCTCAGAACACTCCGAGATGGTTTCTTTACCAAGAGTGATTGTGACGTATTTATACAACGTCTTCAAAAAAACAAACCCCAACGTTATAAAAACGTTATTAAATGCTATTTAATAAATGGAAATTTATCACATAAAATCAAGACTCATGCATACCAAAAGTGCTTTTGGCTCTCTTAACGTTTTTAATTTAATACAAATCGTTTCATAGAAAGACAGCAAAACTCTATATATGCATTGTATAATAAAAATAGCTAAGTTGGAGATTTACAGTTAAATGGTCTGTATACGTTTGGCAATGACTCTATAAATTCAAGGCAATAAAAACCTACTGTAGTGTCAGAAGCTTTAGATAGTGTGATGAATTTTGAGAAACATTTAACTTCGAAGTTCTCCAGTCGATGTTGTGTTACCAGACTTCCTAGAAATCTTTCTGACATATGACTCATTGGACATAGCCTTGCTCAAGGCAGTCGCATTATTCGCTCCGAAAAGACGCCGCTGTAAACCCACCCGTATACCCTGTGCGTGGTGCGTGCGATCACACCGCATGACCCACCCGTATACACACTGTCACATCGTACGACTATTCTGTGCACACAAGTCATCCGCACTCGTACCACTAACCACATGCGGAGGCCGACAGCCTTCGGGTCAGTAACTTCCGGGTTTAATGTGTTGTATTGAAAAATTTCCACAAGTGGAAAAAAATGGGGGGGGGGGGGGCTCTCGGATATGCTAGTATGCAGCTCATAAATATGTATATCTTTCGTCAGACCTATCAGATAACAAAGGATGTGAGGCAAATGAATTATTCATTTTGACGTCCAATCACGCACTTCCCTTATCACGACCTTTGGACCCTATGGTGGTGTGTGATGTAAACATGTCTCGTCTTTCGCGGGCATTATGGTAATGAGCTGACCGTGGGAACTCTTTGCTTATTATAGCAATGAGGTCAGTGGCTTCAACACAGGCCTTACAAGGCTGTCGGCCTGACGGCCGACGCATGCGGATAGTGTACGGGGGCATCGTGTCGTGCGATGTTACGCACAGTGAACACGGGTGGGTTTTTATACAGCGGCGGTCTTTTTTCGGAGTGAATAATTCGACTGCCTTGAGCAAGGCTACATTGGACAGTGTTTCGCAGATGGTTCTCCGGATTGGTTCACCCATTGCCCCTTGCCCGTCCACCCGCCATTCGATCCGCCCTTTTTTGTCGGGTTACCTTCGTGTTGTACTTAGCATGGTTCTCCGGATTGGTTCATTCATTGCCGCGCAGGGTCGAAGAGGCTGGGTGCCAGGACAAAACCGAAACAAATCTCACGAATTTGCATTGAATAAATGAAGTAACTCGCAGATTGATGTTTCGCAGGCGACCATGACTGTGTCAACCACTGGTCGATGTTGTTACCAGATTTCCTAGAAATCTTTCTGACAGGTGACTCATTTGTTGAAAGGCCCAATTTATAAAAATGAAGCATTCACTTCCAAACGGCATGAGAAATGGACAAGGATGGGATCAAACGGAAGCTTTTGGAAACATTGGGTAATATACACATAATGAATGTTTATGAGTGCAATGGTGCGAATATGTTCATGAGTTGAAAGATGGAATGTTCTATTCAACGAGGCGGAGCCGAGTTGAAGGGAACATTCCAGCTTTCAACGAATGAACATTTTCGCACCATTGCACGAATGAAAAACATTCATTATTTGTTTTATATAACATCCAAGTAGATCTTTGTCATTTTGATTGAAAGATACAACTTTCAAAACAAACAAAGCGTGGCCTACAGTTTTTAACTGTAGAAGCCGAATGCTAGTAATTTTACTAATATGCCTTGCAGTAACACTGCTGCGTTACCAAAGACACGCGCACGCAGTGATGTTTTTACTCGGCTTTTTCGTTCCATCCATAGAGCTATTGACTAGAGCGCTAACAGCCCGTTATACACGCACTAAGGTTTTGAAGCCGTGTGGGCGCATCCATGTTTATGTACAAACCAATACAAAAGCTTGAAATTTTGTACGGCAATTGTACGGCTATTTGCATGATAGTGCGTTTGTTCTTTTTTATGTGCCACCGAAGCAAAAAATGCAGTAAATGTGAACGCACATCTGCTGATCAGCGCACAAACTGCGAGCGTCATGTGCGTCATGATTAAAAGGCGCGTTTACTTTTTTTAGTACGGCAATCAAGTCAAAGTTACGGTTTTCGTAGCGCGGACGTACGCGAGTGGACAGTTGCGTACGTATACGCACACGCAGAATGTAAAATAATCGCGGCAATGTGTGTTCTCTTAAAATTCCGAATTCACGCAACACATCAAACATGTCTGCGCCCAGGGTGGGCTTCAAAACGCAGAGCAAGTTAGCGCTCTAGTCAATATATAGCTCTATGGTTCCATCCGAAAAGTACCATAGACCTTATTGCAGATAGCGATTTTGAACAACTGCGCATGTGCGCGCAAAGGACTGTGGGAAAAATTTGGCACCTCGCTCAAAAAAGTAAACGACGTTCAACGTTTGGATCGTACACGATCGATCGGTTTGCAAAATGGATGTGGCAGGAGTGACCGAGAAAGAGTCGACTGATAGAATAAATAGTTCTGGCATAGACGAACTAAGGTAATCTTTAGCTAAAGTGAATGTGCCAAGACACAGTAGTTAAAGACAAACTCCAAAGGCGACATTTTTTCGCGATAAAATTACTGTTTTTAGGTTTGCCCGTCTACGTCTGTAGGTAGGGCGTCGGAAGACTGACATTTGACAAGGTCAATGGCGAGAAGTTGCAACACGGATCAGTGACCCTCCCGCAACCATCAGTCACCCTCGAAGGATCGGAAATAACAACCAAAACTTCCCACCAGTGACTCCGATTTGTGCTGATAAATACTTCGACATAAGCATGGACGACCTCCATGACAAAAGTAAGACATTGTTTTCTGTTACAAAACAGAGAAACATTGCCAAGGTCATGATGATCGAGGACTGTCATGACTGTTTTACAAAAAATAAAAACATTTCTTATTCCTGGTCTAGATATAGCTCTATGGATAAAGCCCATCAATGGTGACATTGTCTTGATTCGATTGTATCTGTAATTGTATGCCACTAATCAGCAATGACGTGGACGTAAATAGAATAGCTTTCAATCATGGTAGTTGTACATTTTTAAAACTTTATGTGGCAGATGATACTTTTTCCTTATTTCTCACACCATCAACTTTTTAGGTCTACCACTGATATGGTTCAAAATTAAAGTGACCAAAAGTGACTAAGTAATTGTGGTTTATGTTTATATTTATTAATATAAATCTATTTCTACCTCCATGGTTATACCGTAGATCATGACATGACAAGTACGACAAGGTTCTGGTGTAGGTCCTAGCATACTTCTAGTTTCTAGAACTTAGAAGTAGTCCTAGCATAAACATTTTTTTATCAAGGGTTCAGTTTATACAAGTTTGATGTACACGTTTTGTACGAACATGATTCTGTGCATAATATAATTACATACTTTGTGCTTTGTTTTGTGCATGTATAACAAAAATGATACTTTTAGTACACTGTACCATAAAGCATCAAGTTGTAAGCTTTATTGTTAGACCCTACTGGTACTGTAATAATGGTATGTTTGTTATGTCTATAATTTTATCATATGATATGAGACTGAGTTTTTGTAGGTTTGTAATTCGAAAAGCAAGGACTAGGTCACATGAGCGAAACCCTTCTTAAGGTAGGAATTTGAAAAAAGAATATAATTTCTTTTAAATTTTTGTTTTCAAATAAGTTTGATTTATTCAATAAAAAAAATAGATTCTGCATTGGGCATCCTCAAAAAATAAATCCTTTTAGTTTTACTTGGAAATTGTTACCATTTAACTTTATTATTTTGGGGGCAACTATCCCAATTAATACATTTTTGGTTATGATAGACTAATAAAAAGCCATATTGAGAGGACTATTTATACAGTAACTCGCTTTTATATTCTTTATAAATAATAGGCTATATTTGTACATCTGTTAAACCTGATTCTAAACTAATTATACCGATAGGTCTCATTTTGTAGTTTAAGTGGGTGAAAAGTCATTTCAAACCTTGCCATCAAAGAAGTATTGTGAGCACTTAAATATGATTCTCTGCAAACTCTGCATCTTAAAAATTTGGATTTAAATTAACAAGTTGACTGGCACTGTGGTCAGGTGGTTCAGGGCCCACTAATAATGGGTTCAGTACTGCCAGAGGCAATTTGTAATGTATTAAGCTGTCTCATGACTTCACAAAGCCAACATTAAAACAATTGATATTTATTAAGCTGCAGCCACCTTTGGCAAACACGTCATGCATGTCAGAGTCCTTGTTCACAAAAAGACTCTAGAAGAGGGGTCAGACTATCTGCTACACCCACAGGTTGGAATGGAATCTTAAAGATGACTGTGCCATGATAAACATGCAGCTATGTATAAAACCTGTGACAAATTCTTGTTTGTGAATGCTATATCATGCATGTTGTGAATTTAACTCCCGGGGTTGGTGTGAAAACAATTGTTCACAATCTAACCAGCATCTGTAATTATTTGACCCATTTTATGGTGAGAGTTTAAAGGTTTCATTGATAACTGTGGGTACACATAATTTAACTCTTGCTGAAAATAAATCCAAAACTGTCACACTTTTTGTTCAATATATTTGTTTACAAACACTTTTTTATTTACAATTTCCATCCTTTAATTTTTTTATTCAAATATTTAAATTGGTAATATTAACTTTATAACACACTTGGTATTTTCATGGCCCCTTAAAAACACTTACATTGCAGTTTACTTCACTCAATTATTATCTACCCTTGTTTGCCTCAGGTATTGTTCATGTTGACTGTACTGAGGCGGTTAACTACAACCCTCTAGATCTTTGCAATTGCAACCCTTGGTATTATTTAAATCTTTGCATTATGAAGTATTATTGTATGATTTAAGTAACCAGAATAAATGAAGCTTTAAACTCTTCAAGACAGTGGAAATGGACGTTTGGACAGTGTTATTGTTTGTATTGTATTGTATTATTCTACTTTCTCTGAGAATTGTAGCCTACAACCGCAGGACGCCACGCACAGGCATATTAAGAAGCACTTGCGATACCTTCGCTTGCGTCACAGTTCACTCTGCAATTAACATTTATCTTTTCATCGCCAATTTACGTGTCATCAGTCAAAAATGGCCTCAAGAGCATGAAGACACACATACACACACACAGCCTTTAGTCAATTCAGAAGATGGTCAATGAGCTCTCCTGCAGCAAAAGAAGTAGGATGTGGTTGGTCGAGTCCACAAAACAACAGTACAGATCACATCTTTGGAGTGAACACAGAACTGGGAGAATAACTGCTTCCAATATGAGTCCTGTCACGAAGCATGTTGATGCACAAGTAATTATCTGAAAGATAAAGCAGACAAAAACTAAGGGAATAAATGAGTGGTTACAAGTTCTTAAAAAGGCGTTTAAAACAGGCAGGGTCGTGGTCGTTCAGCCCTTGTTTCCTCTTTTACGTATCTTATTTGATGACCTGACATGTGTTGCATTTTAATGACTGAGACAGTTTTCGGATGCATTGTGTGGTGTGTGCGTAGTTAGTCTTGGTGCAAGACATTTCTTGTTTTGATTTCACACCCAGCGCGACCAACTCACAAACATCGCCCGTATCGGTGAAACATCTAGCACCAAGACCAGCACATATTATGCATCTAAACATATCCGAAAACAACCAGTTATAAACAGCTCCAGCTGGTCTTTATCACTCGTTAACTTTAAACACCCTGACCCCACGTGAAGCGCTCTCCACCACAACAGGAATGCAGATAGCGAAACTGATTGAGGTATTTATGAATGATCTTTTGCCTTGGAAATCATTACCAAACACTCTGCCCTGAAAGTCAGTCATGACTAATATGACTATGAGCTAATTAATGAGCAGTATCATTATCAGAATATTGATATTATAATATTCTGAATATAATATCAATATCTGTCATCTCTAAAAAATGTTGAGGAATATATAATTGAATATGCCTATGTTTCTTTTTTAGTTTCTACCACCAATCACACATAAATCTAGCCTATACAATACTCAAATTGTAGCCTACAGCTTGTTGGGTTTGACATGCTTGATGATTTAATCATGACCCGGTCATGATTAAATCATCGACCCGGTCATGATTAAATCATCAACAAGCTTTATTGATATTTTATTAAACTCTTTTGTGTCCATTCAAAGTCAAAAGAACATGCATGGACCTACCTACGTATTGTAACGATTCCGGGGTGGGGTATGGTTCTTATGAATTTAACCAAGCCGCCACTCTGGAATCTGAAGAAGCCACAGGGGAAGGATGAAACATAATATTGGGGGATTGTCCTTAAACTCTTCGGATGGGGCACATTGAAATAAATCAACTGTTTCAAACAGAGGGTTGACATTAACCGCAAGGAACTACACAGTGTGTATTTTTATTTAATCATACATGTTCAATCACAAAATGTACATAGCGCCCTCTCTTGATTTAACCGGTATTAACTTAAGGTAATCTGCAATCAACCAGTTCGCTGGTTCATCATTCGCACGTAGTCGTATACATGGTAGCGTGGCTGCTCGTGTTGTAGTAATTATCTAATGAGATTCGCCAAGCATCGTTTGCGTGTGTGTGTGTGTTCTTGAATGGTCTTGAGGTCTTGAGTGGCGATCTCTAGTCTGGAAGCGACTGAGCCCCCTCTGGTTGGTTTTCGTCCCCTTTTAAAGCCTAGCAGAAGTACGCGCTGCACGCAGCTTGCCTAAGCCAGAGAACTGATTGGTTAATTTATAAGCGTTAAGAAGACAATGTAAACACATTTTGGTAGCGTGCGCGCTAGCAGTTTGTAAGCGTGCGCGTAAAGCGCACGCGAACGCACAGTCCATACGCACAACTAAATGTGTGAACACTTAATTTAGCTGAAACTTACAATAATGGTGAATTAGCAAGACATTATAAATAAAGAGATAGCATTTAGGTTGTCTCAACAACTCTATAATTAATTCTAAAACGCAAGGCAGTTTTCGCCACACTATGTACGTACATGTACAGTCACTCGTTCTTCCGTGGAGTCGCAAAGCACACACACTGGTCCGATGGCATTATTGTCGTAGTTTTTTATATTAATAATTAATACACAACTGACATGGCTAAATAAAGCATGGAGGTACACCCATTCGTGGGTGAAACTGTCTTCCGCCACAGCAGAAGCATGACCGTCCACCACAAACAATGTCAATGTTTACAAACTTATTGTTTACAAAAAAACTTTGTAGAACACGTTACGTGCGTGACGACCGTATAACTAGAGGTGCAAAATATTTCCCACAATCCTTTGCGGGACGTCGGATTTTTGCTATCTGCAATAAGGTCTATTGCACGCTGGCAGCGTGCAATGGTACTTTTCGGATGGAACGAAAAAGCACGGTGAGTGACTCAGCGTGTATTGGTACTTTTATTTGCTATCACGTGACGGACAATCCTCCAATCAAATGGCAAGAATCTGCTTGGGTGTTATATAAAATACTATAGGGCTATAGCTAGTTGGATGGGGCCTGTGTGTGTCCTTTTTGGGGGTGGGGGGGGGGCTTTCACAAATAAAGTAAGCATGTGAAATCGAGCCCACCTCTCCTTACATTCTGGTTAGTGTGTTGTGAGTGGTGTGTTGTCTGGTTTGAGACAGGCCACCTGTTGCTTTGTGAAGGAGATCGCCGTGGGATCACTTTAGGGTGAAAGTGGGTAGCGACCTCGGACTTCCAATAAATCTCCAATACACACAGAAATTGCAACAATGCAAAACGTGCATGCTATTTTTAAACTATGGACACTATCTTTAGAACAACGATTTACAAGAATAGAGTGAATACATTCTGATTCTTTTCGTATAAGTTTTGCCAGTAAACTCAAATGAGTGAATACCGTTTTAGAATACGGTCTGTTCATGGAGAGGTATAAAGTGTTGAGTTTCAGAGTTTACCCCATCACGGAAGTTAGTGAAACTTATACACGTACGTCAAATGCTGTTTTGAAGCTGTAAAAAGAACTTTGCATTTGGTCAAAGTTGAAGCAAAACGACATTAAGTTTCCTTTTGAATAAGTCCATTCACAAATTTGGTTAGAGCAGTGTGTCGGTCAGGTCTCAGAATGTACATGTTGCCAAATCCATTTTGTAGCCTACTTTAGCAATCGGCCCGTCGGGGTTACTGGCTATATTGTTAACAAAAGAGCCCTCATGCGGCTGAATGGGGTACATTGTAGGAGTTCGTCTATTACAAAATTGACCAAATTGCACGTAACAAACCCTAAAAAATAACTTGAAATGCTTTCTTAAAGTGAAATAAGTGAGAGAAAATTAAGGAGTGAGGACGAATTTACCGTTGTTATTATTTAGTCTGTACGATATATAGGGTATCAGAGATATGGGATCAGTATGGAGGTTTGTTCCTTGAGCAGCGCGAACATGAACGCTTAGAAATTGTGTCGTTACAATTTCGCGAGCAATAAAGTGACAATTAACAATACACCTCTTTGACGTTCACGTTTAGTGCTGCCGTAACGTGCAGCCTATTGACCAGAAGAAAGTTTTCATGACAAACTCAGATGAGAATAAACTCAAAAGAGGCCGACGTTCTTACCCCCCCCAAAAAAAAAAAACCCAAAAAAAAACAGCGGTGGTAAAAAAAAAAAACGGTAGGTAGATCAGATTTGTGGCACACAGCATGTTCGGAAAACTCGCTTTATGGAGTGCTGTAACAATGGTATGTATCGAGTGGGACGTGACGCTCCATAAATCGCGATGAATAAGTAAAGGGCTCAAGATGCTAAAATCGCGTAGCGTCATTGGAAACAAAGCAACAAATAATTCAATGTGTTAATGTTCAATAAAATTTTGCAGATATATTATTGTTTAACTTTTTCGCTACCATTTTGTTCAACACGATTGAACTTGCGGACCGCCAACCGGTGCGTTTTTTTATCAGCTATTTACTTTCTTCCCTTTTCAGTCGGATAAACTCTGCGGATATTAGCTGTGACTTTTCAAGCCATTTTAATCGGATATCTCCTCTGCTATTTAGTACCAATGATTATTGTTGAGGGGGATATTATGTACCAGTCTCTTACGAGCCAATTTGGTCACGTAACTCGGCGCGGCTATTGACGGTGACTATGGATTTGTTCATGGAGGTACCACTGGGTGCGTTCGTTTAGCTTCCCTGGGTCATCCCCGGTCTGCCCCGGTGCGTTCGAATAGCTTTTGACGTCATTCCAGGTGCTCACCCAGGTCAGCCCCCAGTGCCCTGCTTGTTGGTTGGGTAAGGGACGCCAATTTATGTCCCCTACTATTCCAACATGTATGATAGACTTTGTACATTGAAGCATAGACCAAGCCTCTAAGGGTACGCCAATTTATGTCCCCTACCTTTGCTTTCTGATGTATAGTGTAACATGGGGACGGTTGGGTAAGGGACGCCAATTTATGTCCCCTACCTTTGCTTTCTGATGTATAGTGTAATATGGGGTCGGTTGGGTAAGGGACGCCAATTTATGTCCCCTACCTTTGCTTTCTGATGTATAGTGTAACATGGGGTCGGTTGGGTAAGGGACGCCAATTTATGTCCCCTACCTTTGCTTTCTGATGTATAGTGTAACATGGGGTCGGTTGGGTAAGGGACGCCAATTTATGTCCCCTACCTTTGCTTTCTGATGTATAGTGTAACATGGGGTCGGTTGGGTAAGGGATGCCAATTTATGTCCCCTACCTTTGCTTTCTGATGTATAGTGTAACATGGAGTTGGTTGGGTAAGGGACGCCAATTTATGTCCCCTACCATACCAACCTGTATGATAGACTTTGTGCATTGCAGCATAGACCAAGCCTAGTAGGGGACGCCAATTTATGTCCCCTACAGCACCAGAGCCGAGTATGGTTTTTTAAGGAGAAAAACGCTCCCTTCATACTCCAGGACTGAAGTGATGGATAAATATCACACATTTCAATGTTAAGAGGCCAAGGTGTTTAAAATGGGAATTTTTACCCACAAAAAACTGATCTTGTGAAAATTGTTTATGTGAATCACAGTAACAAGATTGTATACAGGTTTGTTGTCATTTTTCTGTTGATTTGCAGTATTGTTGTATTTTAATTCTGGAAAAGGCTTCTATGAAGCATTGTTTTTGTCAACTGGACATTTTTACAGCATGTAGATGTAAGTTTAGAATAAGTGTAATTTGTACATGACAAACGTTTTTATTGATGAAAAAAAATAAACATCCTGTGTTAACATTTGAAGCCAAATAGTTGTGTGATCAGTATTTTGGACTCGCTGTTTCTTGTATTTTGTATAATCAATTTTGTTATACACATTTATTTATGAAAAAGCAATGCACACTTTTAAAGGAAGTTCACAATTTCTGTTAAACTTTTTGACTGTGAGATATTTGAGTAAAATGCATGGTTTTTAACATGAATAAAACCGAAAATACGAGCATAGTTAAACCGTTTTGAAGAAATTCAGAAGTAAAAACTGGAAACACCCATTTCCAATTTCACTCTCTTAAATTTAATTTTGACTAGCTTAAGACATCTTCGCTTTCTTCAATCTTGTCCTTTGTATATTAAAGTTTTTAAATGTGTACATGACATGTAAAAAATGTTTTTCGGCCTCTGGCCGAGAATATTTGTGTTATATTGTGAATAAACCATCTTAAAATAAATCAAATCCCTATGCCAATGCATTTTGTCAAACTGAGTTGCGAGATAATAATAAAGGAAAAAAACACCCGTGTCACACGAAGTTGTGTACTTTTAGATGCTTGATTTCGTGACCTCAAAATCTAAATATGTGAGGTCTGAATTGTACTTTGCCCAACAAATGATTTGACCAACTTTTGCGGTGTATAAGAGCCCTCATGTGCGGCTGAATCGGGTAGTTTTTTTTTTTTAATTTACCAAACTGCACGTACAAACACTCAAAATAACAGGGCAACAAGTTCTAAAATGAAATAATTAATAAACAATGAAGGAGTACATGAAGAACTTTGGCCCCGTTTTGAGCAGATAATCCCTCACGCTGTGTGTGTGAGCTGACTGTGTAACGGCTTGAGTGCACAGCCAGGAATGGAAAAATTCATTTACAATTTAGTGGATCAAACTTCTAGACTTCGTAAGAAGTGGCAGGAAGTACAATGTTTATTTAAAACAAAAACATTGCAGTAAGTAGGAGTAATAAATCAATTTCATCGAAAGTCGCATATGTAGAGTAGATTACAATTATTATACAGAAATATTGAACACATAAACAATGACAGAAATTGTTTAATGTTACACGAGAAACTTGATTTGTCAAGATATTTCTGTACATCATTTAACAAAAAAGGACATGGGACACTAGTCTACTAATGTGTTGAATGATAATTTTATGTAGTCCCATATTTTTGGCAATTGTATTAGCATTTTTGGCATGCCCACCACATATTCTGCAAAGAATATTAAAGTAGTAATCCAGCCGGCCACGTCGAGTGATTTTCGAGTCGAAGAAAGGCACAAAATTACACGGTTCAAATATACCTTTGGACCCTAAAAAACGCTACATTGTTGAACCAAAATGCTTCTTAAATATAAAATTATTGTTGACAATAAAGAACGATGGATTAAAACAGCAAAAAGCTTTGCCAAAACGACGTATTCTGCTTCCGATTAAACGATGTTTGTGCTTCGCGCGGTTTGTAGAGGTCTAGCTTTCCGCCACATAACGCACTATTCATATGGCTCGTAGTCCAGACTATGGGGGTGCAAGCTCTATAACGGACTTCATGATTGGACACAAAAAGTGTCCCTTTTTCCAGTCCACCAATCACAAAATGTTACATGGATGGAAAGCTTATTTTATCTAGTTTCATAAACAGTCCGACTTCTGGTGTTGCGTAATTGCTAGCGAGTTTGCCGTTGAATTTAGTGGGACAACCTCCGGTCGCCGTGAAAGGCGTTGAGCAGATGCACACTTGTCCTCTATATATAAAGGACCAACAAAATTACCGTTTTTATTTAGTCTGTAGGCCTATAGGGTTCCAGAGGATATGTTACAAAATATATAAAATTGATGTTGGGTCAGGGAACTAGCTCCATGCACAGACGCATCAATTAAACAGGGTGCGGGCACCACTTTAAGAGAAAACAACATGGCGCCCGTTCGACCAGCCCAGCGCAACCTCGTCCTCAAGGGGGCGAGGTAATCGAACGCAAGTTAGTGGATAGTCGGATATTGCAGCGCCGCGGGTAGGAAGTTGTTCTCTACTTTAATAATGGGTGCGTTCAATTAGCTTCCCTGGGTCTTCTCCGCGGTGCTAACTCGGGTGAGCCCCAAGAGGTAAACGAACGATCACTCACCGCTCTCGTAGTGACGTCATGCACCTAGGGCCAGCCCCAAAGTGACCCACTCCACAAGCAGGGCACTGGGGGCTGACCCAGGTGGGCCCCTGGAATGACGTCAAAGCTGTTCGAACGCACCGGGGCAGACCGGGTCGACCCAGGGAAGATAAACGAACGCACCCTATATAGGGTGCGTTCGTTTAGTCCCCGTGGGTCGACCCTGCATGAGGTTCTCACTCTTGTGAGCCCCTGACAATAGCTAATCGAACGATCACACTCGCCCTCTCGTGGTGACGGCATGCACCACAGGTCACCCCAAAGAATATTGGACACTGGGGGAAGCTAAACGAACGCACCCATGATCATGATCAGAATTCTTCCAAACCACAGTCAATATGACATGTCATAGCATACTGTCGCTATACCGCTACCGGCTAATGCAGTAGCTTTGTCCAAGGCAAGCATTGCCTATATGGACGACGCGACGCATATCTGTCGTCTATAGAACACCATACCGGTGTCGCGGCCTCAGCCGTCCGGCGTACTCAGATCTCCCGGTGACGTCACCGGGCATTTCGGCACACAGTAATCACGGTCTCAGATCTTTGGCTAGTTTGGTTCCCAGACCCAAAAATCTCCGACTAGGCTCTGTCGAATTTAGGGTCCGGTATCACCCAAAAATTACGTGACCAAAAAGGAGGAATTCCTCCTTTTTCGAAGTTATCCGAAATGTTCCGAACGTGTTGTCGTCAACATTAGGACAGTATCGTTGATGTTCGGTATGGAATCATAATGTCAGTCCTGTCGGCCGTAGAGGAGTTTTTATGCCAGCTATTGTTATTTAAAGCCAATGCAGGCGTTGTGCCTAAATAAAGCGTTTGCAAAGCGATGCGACAAGTTCAAAATATATAATCGATCCGGAATCTGGTAAGTTTTTGTCCTTTTTCTTAAAAAATATTTGTTCAAAGGTGTTTTGACTTGATTGAGTGTTCATTATAGACATTGATTAAGAATTAAGTTTCATGATTTTTGAAAGTGGTAAAAATTGGGCAAATCTGCTGGTGACTAGCTGTCGAAATTATACGTGTTGAACCAGATTGTCATTAATTGCCGATCAAAATAATCTCGTAACCCTCCGGCCTGACGGCCGTCGGGAGGAGGGTTACGTTATCGCAACTAGTGCAGACATGGTTTCCCTGGAGATGACCCCCGACACTGACAAGTTGCGTCATGCTCTATTTTTAACCGTGTGTGTTACCTGACCTAAGATTTTTAACAAGAGTCGTCAAGGAATCTTTGGTCAGGGGACCAGACTAATCTCTGGTCTGCCAAGCTCTCCGGGATGACGTACATGCTGTCGTTGCGGGCGTGAGTATCCGGTGCTCTCCAGAGAGCCGTTACGGCTATGGTGCTCTGCTATACGATACCATGGAGCAATTGCTCCATGACGATACCTACCCCTACCCTCATCCGCGAATAAATCTTCGAGAACTGTTTTGTTATCGTACGAGTGCTTTTTCGACGGGCAACCAAAACGCTCTTCTGTTCTGTCTTTTAGAAGAACCTTCTAGTTTATTGCAATCTAGTTTATTGCTCCATGGTCGAAGCCACTCGTTCACCGCACGATTTACTTGTGGACGCCGCCATGACAGCTATATACGAGAGTAGAGCAAAACAGTCGGTCGACTCAGCACGGCAGCAAAAATCGACTACATTCGCTTGGTGTGCGCAGGCATGGCATAACGTAATACTACCGTATTAATACGTGTGGCGGTTTCAGTCCGGACTTTTTCAGCACGTTGTTCGAACGGTTTTAGCTTTCCGGCGTGTTCAGTTTTCTGGGTGACGTAGCCAGACAAAAATACCGCCGCGAGTACCCTGGCGAGTACTAGTTCAGTGAAATAAAAATAAATAAATAACTAAATAAATAAAATAAAAAACGGTAATAAATAAATTTGATAAACTAAACCAGAATAATAATAAAAAATCTTCTGATTCTCTGACGCTCCTTCATCGGTGTACCACTGGTTAAATTAAAATACAGGATATTAATTTGCTTGGACATCACACCAAATTCTCTTATACGATCCACGCCGCTCGTTGTACATCGTGGACGCCGCCATGACAGCTACCGGAGAGTAACACGGATGACTCAATACGGCACTAAAAATTGACTACTTTCACTTGCTCTGCGCAGGCATCGCATGACGTAATGTTACCGTATTTGGTCTTTCGGAAAACTGAACACGGCGGAAAGTTGATACCGCCACACCGGTCTGCCCCGCTGCGTTTGAATAGCTTTTGGTCGAGTAACTCGGCGCGGCTATTGACGGTGATGGAGGTACCACTGGGTGCGTTCGTTTAGCTTCCCTGGGTCATCCCCGGTCTGCCCCGGTGCGTTCGAATAGCTTTTTACGTCATTCCAGGGGCTCACCCAGGTCAGCCCCCAGTGCCCTGCTTGTGGAGTGGGTCACTTGGGGGCTGGCCCCAGGTAAACGACGTCACTATTATGAGTCTAGACTTGCTCGCTTAAATTTATTTCCTCTTAGTAAACGTCGAGAGTATCAAAGCCTATGTTTGTTTTCTAAATTGCTTATTAATGGTCAAAGAGACAGTGTTCCCATCTTAAGTTTAATTACCATCAACAGCAGGCATACTGACAAGCTTTGTTTCAACCATTTATCATTCAAGAAAACTTCTACCAAAAACAGCTGCATTTTCTCTTTTCCAACTAAGTGGGCTGCTCTACCCAATGATGTTAAAAACTCTCTGCTCACTGCTAATTTCAATATTTTTAAAGGGAAACTAAAAGTTGCGGTTTATTCCCGATAGTTCCTTTTCTGGCAGTTTTGTAAACTGATGTTTTTTATCTTGTCGGTTTTTATTGCTGTCTTGCATCCATGTTTTGTTTTGTCTTTGTAATTTGTGTATTGTTTAGTTGGCTTGTTTGTTTGTAATTTTGTGCTTGAGTGTATTTAATTGCCTGTTTGTCTTTTTTTTGTGTGTGTGTGTGTGTGTGTGTTGTGTGTTTGTTTGTTTGTTTGTTTGTTTGTTTGTGTTTGTTTATTTGTTTGTGTTTGTGTTTGTGTTTGTTTTTTAACCTGGTTATTATGTGAAATTGTTTGTCTCTTGTCCTTCCAGGTTGGAATGACACACCTCTTGGTGACAGTGCAGGCACTTTGTCAGTCCGATGGCAAACCTGGATTGTTGTTGTCTTTCTGTTGTCCTCAGTCGTGTAGTACTTTGTCTTCTCTTTTACTGCCTGTCCTCCTTTTTTATATTTTGATGTATCTCCCTTTTTAATGTTTTCCAATCCAGATGTATATATTTATATATTTAATATTTTTAAGAGTTTTATCCTTTACGTATACAATTTTTGTATTTTTGTATTTTTATTGACATAGCTGTGCCAGGTGATACAAGGGTAGCTTCGAAGGAGATGGAAAAGATCGAGAAGTACCAGGACCTGGCCAGGGAACTTCGTAAGATTTGGCAGGTAAAGGTAAAAGTAGTCCCCGTGGTGGTTGGAGCACTTGGCACCATTCCCAAAGCACTGGGGAAACATCTAGATGAAATAGGGACAAATGTGAGGGTAGATCTGTTACAGAAGGCAGCGCTTTTGGGAACAGCGAGGATCCTGAGAAAGACCCTTGAGATCTAAGGCTACGGGATGTAGCCCGACTCGAGGAGTTACCGGCACAAAGGAAAATGAGATCTTTCTTTTGCATGCTGTGATAAAATGAAATAATAATAATAATAATAATAATAATAATAATAATAATAATAATAATAATAATAATAATAATAATAATAATAATAATAATAATAATAATAATAATAATAATAATAATAATAATAATAATAATAATAATAATAATATAATAATAATAATAATAATAATAATAATAATAATAATAATAATAATAATAATAATAATAATAATAATAATAATAATAATAATAATAATAATAATAATAATAATAATAATAATAATAATAATAATAATAATAATAATAATAATAATAATAATAATAATAATAATAATAAAAATAATAATAATAATAATAATAATAATAATAATAATAATAACGTTCGTTTAGCTCTTGTAAGGGGCTCACCCGAGTGAGCACCGCGGGGTAGACCCAGGGAAGCTAACGAACGCACCCATTATAAAAGCACTTATATCGCATGGGCGCCGCCATGTTGTTTTCACGTTAAGTTGTAGCAGACAAATTTGCTTAAGCCTTAGCGTATTACACAGGTTAGCAGAAAAATTGGGCAGCCATATTGCGTGTTTACCGTGGATTTGCATTGTGGCGTCATTTATTTTCGTGCGGTGAGCACCGGAAGGTTAGCATGCCTTTTATTGTGCTTACGGTTAGCACTATGAAATAGAAATCGCACAGTAAGCAAAAAATCGGCCGCTAAGCAGCGCTATGAATTTGGGCCCTGGGGTCAATTTCGGGGTACCCGTGGGTTGGGGATATGCGTTGTTTCTGACGTCACAGTCAGGCGTCCTTAGTGATGTCACAGTCACAGCGCGACCGTCCAGTAACTTCGCGCGTACATACAGTAAAGAACAGTGCATGAGATCGAGCTAGGCACGACGACAGGACGAAGGCTGGTGGGCGTTATTTGAGCACGTTGTGGGACGGGGGGAAGGAAGGGGCACCAGCGTGGTACGTCTGTTGGAAGGGGCGGGGGAACGGCAGAAAATTAAGGGAACATAGTAAAAAAAGGGCTGGGAAAAATAATGCGGCAAGGGGAAAAAGAAAAAAGGACTAATGATGACATTAGACAGGGAAAAATAAACTGGACAGAGAAAAATACTCGAAACGGAGAACCACCTGGGCCGAAAAAAGTGCACAGAAAAATTCACGGGCGGGATGTAGGGGTTAGATTTAGGATGGGGACAAGAGGAAGGGGTTCAAAGTGGTACGTCTGTGTAATGGGGGACGGGCGGGGGAACGGCAAAAATAAAAAGACTGGGAAAGTTAACAGGGCTGGGGTAGGGATTGAAAAAATGAAAAGGGACTATTATGGAACAAGAAAATATTAAACTGAATGGGGGGGATCAAGCCCATGAAACGGGAAAGAACCACAAACGGGACCCGCGCGAAACTGGAAAATATGAGTTATGGGCAAACAGTGGCAATGCACGGGATCGCGGGGACGGGAGGCACGGAGGCGTGGGTTAGATAATGGGACGGGATAGGGCCGGAAGGGGTATACGATTGGACAGGGAATTGGGGGAAAATGAACGGGGCTGGTGAGGGGGGAAAAAGAAAGGGGACTTGAAAACGATACAGGACAGGAAAATAATAAACTGAACGGGAACAAAATAATTGAAACGGGATATAAACCGGACTGGGAAAGAACCACTATCGGGACCCGCTGGAAACTGGAAAACACTGGATGGGATTGACAAATAATGCCGAAACGGAAAAAGACGGACAAAGGTTAGAGTACGATTTCACAAAGCGCTGTAAGATTCGTCTTTACTTTGGATGGGTGGTTTGCCAGAGTGATTTGAATTGTGACCCTGCCCAACCATTTTAACCCTCCCCTGTACACAACGCTACACGTGCAGCATTTTAAACGTAGAGTTTTCTAGCGGGGTTGCCGTGCGAAGCGCGGCATCCCGCTAGTAGATATAAAATTAAATAACTAGATCGGCTGCACGTACATACGCGGGTTCTGGCATGGGGGCAGCCATTAGCCTATCTCCAACGTGTTTCTTCCACCAGCACGTGACTTTTAGCGCGTCCATAGTGTGGTTGGTTAAAGGCATTGATCTCCATTATACTGTATAGACTTTCTGCTTAATTTTAAAAATTTATCAAGAATGTAGTACGTTGTGTTATCAAGCAGCCATATCAAGGAAATTTCATAGATTGTCGAGGAAGATACATTCAATTCCCATAAAAAGTGAAATACATCAAATGACAAGGATCTATATGTCAGTTGTATAAAACAAACATTGAGTGGCTTTAATTCGTGGAATGGAAGGAGTATTCCAATCTGACTGAGCCTCTCAATATTTGTATATTAACAGATGAGCCGGCCAGGGCCCAATTTCATAGAGCTGCTAAGCATAAAAATTTGCTTAGCATGAAATTTCTTCCTTGATAAAAACAGGATTACCAACCAAATTTCCATTTGTTGCATGTTGCTTCTTATTTGTGTTCAGCTGTTGTTTGCTTGTCCTGAAAATCACATGTAAATTGGGTTGGCATTCCTGTTTTTATCAAGGGAGAAATGTCATGCTAAGCAAATTTTTGTGCTTAGCAGCGCTATGAAATTGGCCCCAGGTGTGGTCTTGACTAGTCTTGAAGTCAAGACGGTACTCGCGCTACCTACGACTGTTGCATGTGTAACATCGCACTGTGGCTGTTGCATGAAAGGCAGACAAATAGGCAGCGCCTAACGACTTGTCATCAAGTCTAGGTCTTGACCGGCCTACTATTTTATGCGGGTGGCGGAATCCTCATCCACACTGCCGGCGTGAGGTATGTCATGCGCGTGCGTGGAGTTTTACACATACGCGCGCTATCTCTCCAGCACACAGAGAGTATAGTACACTAGTAGGACAAGAGTACAGTTTACTAGTACGTGGACCGCGCACCGCTATACATCATCAACCATCAACTCTTTGCATACCCGGTAATTAAACGGTGGAAGCTTCAGAACACATCAATTTAATTCAGGTAGGTAATTGTAACATGTTTAAATCTCAGATTTGTTCACTAGTTTTGGTGGATATTTATGATTTGTTTGTATGCCTGTACAGGAAATATTGTCAGCTTCCATCCAATCATGGAGATGATCCAATCAAAGTCGCAACCGGCGGCCGGCCACGTCTTTTTTTTTCAAGCCGAACATTCCATGATCTCCCAGGGTGCGCCGGGTGCACGCAAGTTCTGCACGTAGTCCACGTCGTTCTTGCAATCCTGGTTGGTGTCATGGGTTTCCAGTAGGATAACAGGGAAATTGTTACAATCAAAAACTTAATGATTTTTTGTTTAAATCGTCCTTCCAACATTTTCTTAATGACATTTGCACTTCATCGTGTGTGTTGAAATCTTAAAACTATTGGTTTTATGTCATGTACGACCCGTTGCGAGAGATGTGCTAAATGTATGGGATAACTTTCCGTATGGCGCCACCGCTTTTTCACTCATTTTTACAAAAAGGGATATATCAATCAGGTAAATTAGATACTATATTATTTTATTTCGAATGAAAAAGTGGTGGCGCCATACGGAAACTTTTCCAATGCATGCATGACAAGCGGCGTCATATGTTTTCAACACTTTCATTTGTTTGTTTATATTGAGTATTCAGAAGCTAGTATGGCGTGCAAAATATATAAACAATCTCATTCAATTAACACGACATAGCCTATTTTAAGTTTAACAAATTTAATTACATTAAAAAAATTGTCCTACACAGAAATTATGTATGCTCATACAGACCAAATATGGGTTGGTTGACATTCCACTTCACAACTATGTTCAGCCCAATACCAGAGATACAAGGGGAAACAACAAAAAATGCATTCAAGTCAGTCACAAAGCTAGGGCCTTCAAAGATTCATTCTTCGTATCAACTGTTAAACTCTGGAACTCACTCTCCTCGGCTGCTGTGAACAGCGCAACTCTAGCTAAAAATGACAGAGTATTTAAGAAACTGGAAGGATAAGTCTTCTAGTTTCAAATACGTACGTAACAAGGACAGACATTTTGGTTATCATTTGTTAGAAGTTCTTAAAATAAATGTAGTGTCCAATGTTGTCCAGATACCAATTCTACAGACCCTTAGGGATAGTTTATCAGGCAAAATTAAGAAATTTTCTTCCTTGCTGTTTAAGAAATTTAAGTTTTTAAAACAAATGTCTTTGTACAAACAAGGACAGAATTTTGTCACAAATTGTTTGTCCATTGTTCGTATGTGACTTATTTCCCATTTTTATTGCCTTAATACCCACAGCAACATCTCAGTTTTACTGCTTACAATCTTTAAATGTCACGAAAGTTACTTACACAATATTTTGGAATTGTTTTTGAAATATTTCTTTCTTTACTTTCCAGGCCGTATGTCTGTCTTTATTTTTTATTTTGTATACGTAACGCATTCCAAATTCAATTCAATTAAATTAAATTCAATAATTCCTTGAGGTCACCAATTTTTTTATTTTATTTTTTACTAGGAACAATCATAAACAGATTTAAAATGTAAAGGAAAAGACTATTATACACATATCGACTGGCAATGAGGTAACTAGTGTATGTCTATTCCCCGAGGGACTTTGAGTGACCAAGAGGGAAATAGGCCCGGGACAAAGCCAAAAGTGGAGCTCTAAATTTTCAAGTCTTTCTTTTGGGTGAAATCAGTATACCTATGTAGAGTAATATCTAAAGTTTCAGGATTAAAAAAAAAAATTGAGATATAGTCTCTTATGTTCGTCGATATATCAAAAATACTCAAAAACTCGAAAAAATTTTGATATCGAAATTTCCAATGTCACTATTTTAATCGTATCGAAATATTGAAAATTTCGATTAATCAAAAATTTTCGCTAATATGAAAAATTTCAATGTCACAAAAACCTACCACCATGCAAAATACAGGCATGCAATTATTCTTTAGCTGAAAAAAAACCACAGAAAATAATGTTCTATTGATCGCGTAAACTGAAGATTGCCGTCAAGTATTTTGTCCCTTTTTCATCTGGTTCCGGCCCCGCACCCCCTTATACAACAAGCAATAAAACACAACGGAGCCAGACTATATAGTCTAGAATGTATGGCTGTACAAGGAGAATTGAGTTAAAACACATAGAGACAGACTGTGCACTAACAGGCAGAACTTATGCTGTTGAAGGAGAATTGTGAAGTTGGTGTTCTAGCCACAAATTGGTACCTTTGTGTAAACAAACTGCACTGTAATTTGAAACCAGTGCATGCCTCATGGTGTCAATCATGCGGTGTGAGTGGACGTTCTCTGCTCTACTCTTCGCCTAGCGAGGAAGCGGCAACAAAATCACGTCTTTTCTTCGTTGTGGTAGAAAAAAAAACGGCGCGAGAATCAAGATGAAAATCGGTAAATATAAACCCTTTTATAAACTGTCGGTCTTCGTTTTTTTTAAGAACTGTTTTTTAGTTGGCTTCATCCTGAATCCTGACGGGAAAAACTTGATTAAGCGATTATACTCGATATTGAGTTTTCGAAATATCGATTATTAAAAAAACTTACATCGATGGACGTGAAGCAGATGATAATTTTGTTTTGAATTTTTCTTTGACTCTTATGATCGTTGGCATTTCCTTTAATGAACTAGTGATTTATACAAAACAATTCATCATTTTATAAATGTCTGAGACAAGAAACTTTATTAGGTGTTCGGCTTTTAGCCGAAAACCTATTGTTATTGTTAAGTTTTTTTTTTTTTTTTTTTTTTTTTTTTTTTTTTTTCTCCGTCTTCTTCTTCTGCCTGAACGTTCTCCGCCAATTTTGAGAAAAACTGAAACTTGTATGAACTTGAAACTTCTCATGAACATCAACCTCGGTGAGTAGACGGCACCGCAACTTTTTTGGAATGGTGACGTCATTGATGACGTCATTACGTTAAATAAACGTGAAATAAACCTTAAATAATTAGAAAAATCATATCTTCAAAACCAAAAGAGCTACGTTCAAGATTCTTTTTTTACATAAAACCTCTTATAAAGATCTACAAATGCGGTGCACAACGTGACCCCATTTGACCTTTACTTCCGGTCGAAACCGGAAGTTAAAGTAACAAATCATGTTATTTTGGGCTCTAGAGCCTAAGTGAATAAAAATATGAAAAAATGTCCAATGCATAACATTTTTTTAAACTCAAGAGCATTCTAAAAATATAATGTGTGACGTCATAGCTACGTCACAACGAAAATGGTACACGAGGTCGAAAAAAAAATTATTTTGCTATCTCAAAAAATACAGCATGTACGGACTTGAAACTTACCACGTACTTAGACCAAAGCGTGTATATGACAAAGAACAAAATTTGGAATGATGACGTCATCGATGACGTCATTATATTAAATTGAAGTTTTTTATTAAAATACTCATATCTCCAGAATCAGATATGCTACATACGTGATCTTTACACCATATGAAAGGTCATGAAGTATTAAACAAATCTTACACAGGGTGTGACCCCATTTGACCTTTACTTCCGGTCGAAACCGGAAGTAGTAGTTTGTTTTATAAAACATCGTATCTGAATAATATTATTTTGTGTATTAATATAATAACTTAATTTTAAGGCCCTTCGACGATTCTACAAATGTTTACAATGTGTGACCTCATTTGACCTTCATTTCCGGTCGAACCCGGAAGTATAAGTTTGTACATACAAAATTGTGTATCTTATTAATGAAACGTGGTACATTAATAATCATTACATCAATTTTGAGCTCTCTGGCAATTCTATATGTTTTGCACAAAGTGTGACCCCATTTGACCTTTAAATCCTGTCAAACCGGAAGCTGAAGTTTAATATGACAAACCTTCATTTCTCCGTCTTCTTCTGCCTGAACGTTCTCCGCCAATTTTGAGAAAAACTGAAACTTGTATGAACTTGAAACTTCTCATGAACATCAACCTCGGTGAGTAGACGGCACCGCAACGTTTTTGGAATGGTGACGTCATTACGTTAAATAAACGTTAAATAAACCTTAAATAATTTGAAAAATCATATCTTCAAAACCAAAAGAGCTACGTTCAAGATTCTTTTTGTACATGAAACCTCTTATAAAGATCTACAAATGCGGTGCACAACGTGACCCCATTTGACCTTTACTTCCGGTCGAAATCGGAAGTTAAAGTAACAACTCATGTTATTTTGGGCTCTAGAGCCTAAGTGAATGAAAATATGAAAAAATGTCCATTCAAAATTGTGTATTTTATTAATGAAACGTGGTACGTTAATAATTATTACATCAATTTTGAGCTCTCTGGCAATTCTAGATGTTATGCACAAAGTGTGACCCCATTTGACCTTTACACTATCTCCCCAGTCAACTAAACTTAAAAAGTGATGGCTCGTTAATTCAGGCCAGAAATCCGAACACCTCGAATTTGTTATCAAACAAATTCTTATGTCTAGTTTATTATTAAAAGCCTATTTGTGTTTTAGAATTTGAGGTCTTGATATCAACCTATCTAAACGCACACAACTTCGTGTGACAAGAGTGTTTTTTCCTTTCATTATTATCTCGCAAGTTCGATGACCGAAAACAGCGACAGAGCGAAAGAATTTGTTGATATAATAGCTGATGTCATCCGGTCTAAGTTAACATAGATACTATGTGCAGCTCCTGCATTTTCTGTGCTGAGCGACGGATCCCAGACCAGAAAAACTGGGAACGAGAAAGAGCGTGTGATGGTTCGAGTCGTCAAGAGTTGGCATACCAAATTCTTTGTAGCTGCTCTGGAGAACGTGGACAGTTATGGAGATGCAACTGCAGAAAATTTCCACAAATCCATCAAGCACCCACTGACGGAGAAGGTGAAGCTCCCTGATGAAAAGTTCATGAAAGCTATGGTATCAGCGACTGCAGATGGAGCGTCTGTAAACACTGGAGTTTACAATGGTCTTTTGGTTAGACTACTGAAAGATGATCGCCCCTGGCCTGTGATGATTCACTGCATCTCACACCGAGTGGAACTGGCAGTGAAAGACACCCTGATGAATGGTGTGGTGTGAAAGACACCCTGATGGTCACCCTCTACTACCTGACAGGGGTTGCCCTTAACTTTTTTTTTCAACTGGCCAGCAGGACCAGTTGGCTTGATTTTTCACTGGTCCGCCAGGTTTTTGACTGGTCCGTAATTTTTTAAATTTGTTTAAAAACTAATAGTATACTGTTGTATACCAACTGCTCGATTTCCGATTGTCACTATTTCAAAATTCAACATGAATTGCAACGTCAACTTAACTGCACTGGAAGCCATACTATATTTATGTGTACCAAGTTATTGTGTTCGTAAGGGGGCTCATTAATTTGAGAGTATTTTTAAAACTAATTTAAAAACAGGTAAAATTATTTGTCAGAGCAAAGTGGAAAATTTAATATGATCTTTATTTAGGTAGTTTTTTTAGTCCACGGTTTATTGTAAGAACTCGACATCGAAGTATTCCTAAGTAAGAATTTTTTTTATGAAAACAAATTAGTGTACTAAACAAAACAAAAACACTTTAAAACCGACTGTTAAGATATCATTAACTTTTTATGTATCGCCTTCACATCTACGATGGGGAGGGTGTAGTGCAATCGCTCAAGTTATTTTATGATGTACAAACATTGACTATTTTTGTAGTATTAATAAGTATTCATAAACATAATACATCGTACCGAAGTTCCCAAAATCTTCCCACTTTCGTCCAGAACCTCCCCCCCCCCCAATAAAAAGTAGACGTCGAAATAGTTGCAACATCAATGAAGAAGCATATGAGTTTTACAGTATTTTTTCAATTATGTGTATGAAATGGTCGTTGCCGGCGTCTGTTAAAAAAACGTTTTTAAAAGCAGCAAAAACAACTGCGCCTTTGTTTAACACATGATTGCATTCTAGAACCCAAGTCTTTCTTGAAATCAACCCGCAAAAAAACCCAAACAACCGCGCATTATATGTGACCAATAAAACCATCGAGCAATAAACTAGATCGCCCACCAATCGCCTGAGAAAAAAAAAACAAGTTCCAAATAACAACGAAATAAAGCAAAATCAGGACGGAAGAACCTTATTAAACATAATTAAATACTCCTTTTTGCTCATCCAGAGTACCATAACTTGGTAATTTTTGTTGAATGAAGCCTCCGTCTCGCTCGTTTTTCGTAAACACGCTAGAGTCTTATTCCCACACGCAAATCTGCTCCGTTGATGACCATGCTGCTGACAGATTGTGTTTTGCTTTGTGGTCTTTTGTCACGACGATTGAAGCTAGTTTTGTAAGCTATCGCGTACTTTCATTAATAGAGGGCGTCTATTCTCACGCTATCGAATATTGTGAACCGCCCTCTAGCGTTCAATATTTCTTACACTTTTTGCCACACGTGAATTAATACGAAGACTGAAAGCCTTCGCGTTGCATGATGGGATTTTGCGCTGTGTATGCGTGATCGTGGGAAGTTTGCCAGCGATCAGCGGCACTTCGAGTGATTTTTTTACATTTTATCCAAACCTTGAGTGAATGTTTTTATGTTTTATTCGAGCCTAAAAATAGTTTTAAAAATAGTCATAGTTCTGTTGTACCACTGCCGATATTTTTGACTGGTTAGCCGGACCAGTTGGCAAGGTGTTTCAGCTGGTCCGCCGCGATTTCTACTGGCATTTGGCCAGCGGACCAGTGTTAAGGTCGAAACGCTGCCTGATGAAAAGATCCGGAAAATTCAAAAGGCATTTTGAGTGTACAGCAAAAGCTCTGGATTGTCAAATCTGCAAGTTCCCAAAGGTTCACGGAACACGTTTCGTGGGTCACCAGAGAAATGGTCTGCGCATCCTTCACAACAACTGATCCCTCTTGTTCAGGTCATTGAGAACTCCATCATGAACAGCAAGTAACCTTACAGTAACCTGAACGCCAAACTTCGAGGTATTCTGAAAAAGCTGAGACGACCTGATTTTCTTGCCAACAGCTGTCTCTTCTTCGAGTTTCTCGATATCATCTCTTCCCTGTCCCTGAATTTTGAGAGAGGGGATATCCACGCTTTTGAAGTTCTCCCTGCAATTGAGATTACAAAGATCAGCTTGCAGACCCTACTTGAGGATGAAAGTTCAGCCTCTCTGATCCAGAAAGCTGGGTTTACTTATGACCCAAATAGCAGTAAAATTAGCCGGGATCTTCCCAAAGAGGACCACATGACAAGAAGTGCTGAAAATCGTCAATACTCAACAGTCTCTTTGGAGAGAATATGCCAACATAATCTACGTCATGGGGCAAATGATGCCAGTGACAGTCTCCGTCAGAAGTGCGTTCCTTTGTTGGTGAAGCGACTTGTCGACTGATTCAGCTCATTCAACAATGAGAGGGTATATACTAGCATATTTTGGCTGAATCCTGATAATTGGAGAGAGGAAGACACAACCGCTGAGGTGGAAGCGATGGAAGTTGTTGCTGCTCACTTCTCAACTTCTTTGGCTGCTGTTGATTTCCAGTCCAGCAAAATTAAGCGAGAGTGGCAGATGTTGAGAGTGTTGCAGAAAACCTTCCACAGAGATATGAAGGCCAAGGATATGTGGGGGCAGGTTATCCAATACAGAAGAGACGACATTCCTAACATATGCCTGCTTGTTGAGGTCGCCATGGCCATTGGAGTGAGCAACAGCACCTAGGAGTGTGAATTCAGCATCCTGACATTAATGCTGTCTGATCGAAGGCTCTCCCTCAACCACAACACCATGGAGGATCTTCTTCTCATCAAGGCCAACCATCATGCCTGGGAGGAGCTCGAGTGTGAGGAGATCCTTGAGGATGCCCTCAAAGTGTTTTTCATGAAGAGGAGGAAACGAGTGACGGATGATAGTCCAAAGAAGAGGAAACTCTCTGAAGTGAACCCCTACCAGCAGATTTCTGACAGTGAAGAGTCTACCAGCAGCTCCAACAGTGACAGCAGTGGATCTGAATCTGAAGATGAGTCAGCCACTTACCCTGATGATGGCACTTCAGATGACTCATCTTTTTGATTCTTCCAAGTAGACAGCAAAACTGTTCACATTGTTATCTAAAGCAAAACCAAATACCAAAACAAATTAGTTTTAAAGGCACCTTTGGTAATTTTCAATTACCAGTAAATTACCTCTTACTTGGGTGTAACCAATCATAGGCCTATGCATAAAAGAACAGAATTTAATGGAAACCTGTGATATTTTTTGCTCAATTGGACACGCTTGCATTACTTTACGTGCTTAAAGTTTCAGATGCATAACAAAAGGCTTCAACTGAAATATTTTATTAATTATTACCCCTTTCTCAAAAATCAAGAGCTTGATCTCCATTGTTTGTTGACCAACTAAGTTTTTAGGCTTGGATTATTTTGAGTTACTACATAGTGACCAGGGCCAATTTCAAAAAGCAAATTTTTAGGTGTTCGTGCTGATGCACGAACACCTATTGTTATTGCTCTGTTTTTTATTCTTCTCCATCTTCTTCTTCTTCTTCACCGTCAACTCTTATCTACAGCATAACTCAAGATTCAAGCCAAACTGAACCTTGAAACTCACCAGACAATTGAACCTCAATACGAAGACGGCACAGTTTTCATTACGTCATGATGACGTCATTAGGTGTCAAATTACAAGGTTTTTAAAGTTGAAAAGGGACCATTTTCGTTTTGCTGTATCTCAACGAATATGAAAGCTATGATGTTCAAAGTTTTCGCATCTGATAGACCAAGACTGGGGCAACATTTGAAAAGTTAACGCCAAAATCGTAGGACCTTAGCATCCGGGTCGTTACCCTGGGTCGAAGTTCACCTTCGGGTTTTTTTCGTCAAAAAACAACTTTCGAGCTTTTCTACGGAATAACTCAAGATTGAGATTGAATGGAATGTTGAAACTCAACAGATAGTTGAACCTCACTATCAAGACAACATATACTTAATTACGTCATTATGACGTCATCGGGAATTGAATTACGTTAGATCAAAGTTTAATATTTGTAAAAATCATAACTCAAAAACTATGATTCGGATTTGACAATCTACACATCATCGGATAGATCATTAAAAGTTGGACAAATGCTTCACAGAACACGTAAAATATTTTTAATACTTCTAGTGCAAAACAAAATTTGAAAATTTCATAAAATCTTATCGTATTCATGTTTTTAAAACTACTGATCATTTCAACGAAATTTTTGTTTCAGATTGTAAAACAGCAATCCCGCTCAATCTTTTGCACAGAAATAACAAAATTTGGACCTTTACATCAGTCGAAAAGGGACGTCAAAGCACCTGTTGACCCACGCGTTTACCCCATTTTGATCAACAACGCACTGCTATGTACGCTATGCAGGTGCAAGCACGGGAATTCCCAAAAGTGCTCTCTTTAGTCCAGCGAAAGAGGGCGCTGTAATGTTTTTAGTAACATCGAGCGCTGAGTGAATCGCGGTGAATCGCAATAGTTGAGTAATAATGAACAACGTCTCACACCAAAACTACAAGTAGGAATACATTTGCATTGATGTTATAAGATACATTATACACCTTCAGATAGTCCATCACATAATTATAAAATGTTTACAAGTCATACATCAGCTGAAAGGTTTTAATGAACTAGTCAGGATCTAAACAAATGAAATCAGTTTAAACTTGGCTTCTTGTTCAAACCAGAGGTTGAAAATAATTGGTCAAAGAAAAATAATTTCACAACCACACATTTGATTTTTTATATATTTATACGTCATTGGGTAGGTATGTAACAACTTAAGAAACGATACACAACATTGACTATTAAACCTTGACCTCCAGTTAAACAGGAAGATGCAGTTAATTATTTGAAAAAATATTACTCCAGAACCAGAAATTAGTTGTTTATTATCTGAACGTCGTCAGATAAGGCTTTGAAAAACATTACTAACGCTATAATTTGTGACCTGACAAAATTGTCTTCCGGTTCAAACCGGATGTTTAATATTTGAAAAAAATCATAACATCTGAACCATACATTGGATTTTTTCAATCTATGCATCATCTGAAAGGTCTTAATAGACTTATCACGTGCTATACAATATGCGACCCTGTTTGACCTTGACTTCCAGTTAAAGTTGGAAACTGATATATAATGTTTGAAAAATAAAAAAATCCTAAACCACATGATTTGATTTTTATCATCTATACGTCAAAAGAAATAACTCAAAAGACATCACCAACGCTACCAAGTGTGACCTCATTTGGCAGCACCTTCCGGTTCAAAACGGATGTTGAAACTTTATATTTGAAAAAATCATAACTTCTAAACCAAATATTGGATTTTTACAACCCATCCATCATTTAAAAGGTCTTAATAAACTTATCACGCGCTACATAAAAAGTAACCCCTATTTGACCTTTTATCCGATGCAAACCGGAAGTTGGTGTTTAATTTGTAAACAAATCATAACTCCTTAACCAGTCATTGGATTGATGAGGTAAATGTTGTCACCAATTCATTCACTCACTCACCACGAACACCTTGTTTTTGTAGTAAACAAAAACTGTACATGTACCTCTAGTTGTAATTACTGTAGCAAAAAAAATGTGCATGCGTAAGCATATAAACATATTTCACCATGAATGTTAATGAATTCTTAAGCAGAAAATTTGTTGGAGCACATGCACATTCACGTGACCATGGATTTTAATTAGTCGCTGATCTGATTTGCTTACATGTACTGCAGGTTGGCCAGCAATGTTTATCCTTTCCTGTGGGTAACAGCTAATTAAATGAAAAGTGTGCCAAGGATGAAATAATAACTGGCCGTAAAACCCGATCACCATTCAAAAAAAGTTTCGCAGTTGTGATTTTGGTCAATGACAAACATTACTAGAAAGCACGGTAGCTGTATTTGAGCAAATACGGGTATCTCTGCCCGGCGGGGGGTGGAGCATAATATTCTGCATGGTTTATGTTGCACTTGGAGAAATGAAAATTGTGTGTGTTTTGGGGGTGATACAGAACAATATTCGCATACGTTACTCGCGAATACGAAATCCGACCATACGCAAGCGCATACGTAAGCATGCGCACATATTCCCAAATATTTTCACGACATACATGTACGTATGCCGACAAGTTTACAGTTATGCGATGTGCTTTTGGGCCACCGTACCTTTTTGATTGCATACGTTTGCGATGTCACAAATTTATTCGCAAATGTTTGCGCATACGTATGCGGTGTCAAGAAATTATTCGCGAATAAGTATGATGTCGCGATCAGACTGGATGCTAAAAATCCACAGATATATATTAGAAATTTTAATTAAACATATGCGACAAAGTATAATAAAATTTTCGACAACTCAAACATATTCGCATACGTTACTCGCGAATATCTTAACGAAATCCCACCATACGCAAGCGCATACGTAAGCATGCGCACATATTCCCAAATATTTTCACGGCATACGTATGCCGACAAGTTTACAGTTACCGTACCTTTTTGATTAGGTAAAAGTCAGCTGCCTATTATTACATGGACAAGTGATAACACTATTAATATCAAGTGTCCAACTTTTACTAAGAAACACTTAAGTTTGGTACTGTTACCAACAGTATCATGCAGTTGTTTTACAACATATTTCATTGCAAAGACATTTGGCAAGGTAATGAATCTCACATAAATTCCAAAAACATTCAAAACCTTTTCTTAAGATGCACTGTGAAAAGAATAATTTGTAAAAGCTAATAAGCTAATTTAAAACAATTTTTCTATAAAAATGCTCCGTTATTGAATGACTATTGACTTATGGATTAACGGTGACGATTGCGAAGTTTCCTCACTCAAACTAAAGCTCATGTAACTAACAACCATACACGGTTAGCACGGTTAACATCCGTTGGCTCTCCGGGTTTTCACCGAACCCGTATGCCGTGAATAAGCTCCAGACCACGGCAGAGTGTTTTTAACGTTCACGGTGCAGGTCACACTGCGACCGGAAAATCCCCCATTGCAATAACGTGGGGAAAAGCTTCGGTGGTGATCGTCTCGCAGCGCAGCGTAGAGGATTCACTCATCACGTAAATAAAACAACCTCGTTATATTTTTACGTTGCAATTCTGATCGGCTTACAAGCTTTAGGTACGAGGTTGGAATTTTTGGTTCCGTTTTTTACGAAACCGCGGCTTTAGCTTGGGATGTCACTTGGGCTTCGACTTGGGCTTCGTCTGCCTGTTTGAAGCCCCGTTAGAAAAGCACATGTTTTCTAAATAACTGACGGAGCCTAAGCCCAAGCCCAATATGTGGCCACGGTTTTGCAAATGCAAGCTGAAGAAGAAGGAGAAGGAGAAGAAGAAGAAGAAGAAGAAGAAGAAGAATATCCACCACAAGGACAATATCTCTGCCGTTGCACGGGCAGAGATAAAAATGTGACTGTGTGTGTCACTGTTTGTCTCTCAACTCTGGGTTTTTATTTTGCAAAAGAATAGAATTGTCAGAGGTGGTGTTAAAAAAAAAAAGTTTCATGATTAAACTCTGTAAATTGAGTAAGAAAAAGTTGAACTACTGGTGAATGTTGTGTTCCTTTTCTTGAGTATCTATTTATTAAAGGCATAGACACCTTTAGTTGGCATTTTGAATAACTACAGATAGTGTCCAGGGCCTTTGAACTTGCGTTTTGTTAGCGAGAGCAAATCACTCTCCTTAATTCATTGTTTTGATTTAAGGAGAGCGATTTTAAAATCACTCTCCTTAATTTACCTTTTGATTTAAGGAGAGCGATGCACAGCTCTCCTCAGATTTATTAAGGCCTGGATCACACTGCATTGCCAACTCACATGGTTCCTGCATGTTTCCAGGATGCCCAACTGCTGTTTCATGCTGGCTTTGTAATAGGTGTTATGTTTATTACATGCATGCATGGCATGGAACAGTTAAAAATCACAAATGAAAGGCTGATTGGGGGGGCTAAATCTATTTTTACACACGTACTTTTACCTGATCTTTCTAAGGTCCCTACAGGGCAGTTCCATAGAAATGTAAACCTCAGTGCCAAAATTTCAAAATGGCACTAATGTGGCAAATGAGGCATCATTTTGTAGCTAATTGTATGAATTTTAATAAAATATAATTTGTTACTGAAAATATTCAGCGGCTCAAGTGCTATTTTCGACTGAAAAAATACTTTATGTAAATAGTGAAATTGGCTCAAAAATAATGTTTTGCCAAATTAATCAAAATTTTTTACTGCGGTTAAATAGTTTTTGTGTGGTTTTGCACCTGTTTGAAGTTTGCTATGGTAACAACACAATGATGGAAACAAAATTAAAAATTTCTTTTAAAATTTTATGATATTCAATATTTTAGGAAACCTACTTTTCCGATGTGCATCCGACACCAAAATAGTGAATATTTTAATCTCTCTATTTCAACCGTGGGCAGAAAATTTTCAAATTTACACTACAAAGCACAATTGATGCCCTCTATCTAACCATGGAATTATTTCTTTAAAAAAATCTTCTTAATCGTACAAAATCCTGGTGTCGGACGTGCATTTTGTTCGTACGTCCGACACCAGTAAGTCCGACACCTCCAAAATAATTATGTGAAAGCCTTTTTGAATGCCTTTAAAATATCATACAAAGCTATAAATTGGTACCTAGGGTAACTCTCACCCAAATCACTCAAATCTTGCCTCAAAACAAGTGTATTTCATTCCCCTTTTTTTCTACTGGCTGCTAAAAACACAATAATTTTAATCCACAGAAAATTTTAATTTCCATTTCCAAAACCCACTGGTACTTATAATTAATATAAGAAAAGCTTGGTTTTTGCAGTATATTTTTTAAATTCAGGTACATGAGGTAACCCCCAAGCAAGGATAGAGCTCTCATTAATTTAGTAAACTGTTGACAATGCTGTAAAGTTGGTTCTTGAGAGAAAATATATAAACATTTAACACCAAAATTCTTGGTGACCTTTGACCTTGGCAACAGTTACCCACCAAGAACTTTAAACTTAATTTTTTTTAAACACAAGTCCAATCTACATCATTATTTTATAACAAAAGTGAAAAGTTGAACTGATTGTTACGTATTTTTGAATGCAATTTCGGACAAGTACGTATGACACTGTGAAATGTACGTCCGACACCAATATATTAAATGCCGTTCCTTAAAATTCAAATTTAAAAACCAAATGTCTCATGGTAAAGTGTAATGACAGAGGTCTGATGAATCCATAAATAAGAAAAAATTGCATTAAAGTTCAAACACATCACAGAGTTTGAACTACAAATATTGGTTTTCATAAAAAGGCGTTTCTCTGAGTACGTCCGACACCATGGTGTTTTGGGCGAATGGCGTCTATATCCAAAGACATGGATGAATAATTTTTTGATAAAACAACTTTAGTGACTGCCTTATACCTCTATCCAGAATAAAAATTCCTTTTATTTATACCACTGTAATAATACACTCTGTTAAAGTGTCCGAAATGTACGTCCGACCCCGTGGAACTGCCCTACATGACTTTTCAGAGCGAAAAATTAAACATCACTCCATGGATTTCAGCAACCAAAGGATCTTTAGACTGCGAGAATTTTTGTTTGCCAGTCTAAGTGAGCAGCTCTTTGGAGTAGAATCAATCTGTTACCGAGTTGCCTTTTAAATCAAAGCTGATCATTTAAAATGGTAATGTTTTCTATATATTATTACATTTATTTATTTTTGTATTTAATTGCAGTGCATCATTCGTTCACCAGGAAGGACAACAAATCCTAATCATGGTTAAAGTTGGAATTAATGGGTAGGTACACATTGTTAGATACACACACATTATGCACAGCAACTTTCCTAATAGTTATATGTACAGACAAGAATTACCATTTTAATCATTTATTATTTCACCTGTTTAAAAATGTTATTGCTAATAGCTTTATTTTTTGTTTTTACTTAGTTAAATAATAAAATTATAACACACCTCTTGCTTTTCCATTATTCTGTTTGGCTGAAACACGGTCACATGGGATGAACTAATAAAAGCTAGTGATCGTGCGCACGTGTTTTGCGGGAATAGTACCAGAGCGGGCACTAGTCTTTGCAAATAGTGCCCGCGGTAACAGCGCCCTCTCTTGACTTGAACCGTGAACAAACTACAAAATTCCTTTTTCTGTTCTTATTTGACATTTTAAGACCGAGCTGTGTTATAAAACACATATTGACTGCATTAGTTCGGTAACTAGTGTACGTCTATTTCCCCTCGGGCCTGTATGAGTGACCAGAAGAGGGGCCTATTTCGGTTGCTCTTCTGGTCACTCAAAGTCCCTCGTGGGAATAGACGTATACTAGTTACCTCGTTGCCAGTCAATATGTGTATAATAATGTTTTCTGGTAACACTCTACTTGTAGATATTTCTATCCAATAGCCTTGCATGTTATTCATTACATGCAAGGAGAGAAATTAGCAAGGAACGTATTTTGCTTTCCATGCTGTTTTGCAAGTCTACTCACCTTTTTTAATAAACCTGTTTAATTCATCTTTTAGCTACGCTGCATGGTAGCAATAGACCATTATAAATGAATGAAAGATGATGCAACTAACTTGTGAGCAGATCCAGATAAATATTTTTAAGCCAAGATTTGCAGGATTGTAAAATTTGCTGATTTCCTTTGCTGACAGATTTGGCCGGATTGGTCGCCTTGTGCTGAGAGCTGCTCTTCAACAGACAGACATTCAAGTTGTTGGGATCAATGATCCATTCATCGATGCTGATTATATGGTACAGTGTTTGCCCATTAAAGCTATTGGACACTTTCGGTAAACAGTATTGTCCAAGGCCCACACTTCGTGTATCACACTTTATATATAAAATAACAAACATGTGAAAATTTAAGCTCAATCGGTCATCAGAGTTGGGAGAAAATAATGGAAAAACCCACCCTTGTTTCCGCACGTTTCGCCGTGTCATGACATGTGTTTACTATGAATCCGTAATTCTCGTTGTCGAGAAGATAATTGTTTTAATTGTTTTAATGTTTTCTCAAAGAGTAAAGCATTTCATGGAATAATATTTTAAGAGAAGTCTATTACCATTACCTTCTGTAAACCCTGTAAGTTATTTGTAAATATGTGAACTTTTATTTATTTTTCTGTTCCGAAAGTGTACAATGGCTTTAAACAAATCAAATTAATTACCTAAATGGCCACACTAATGAATTTGAGCAGTTGAATTTGTGTTTACATGTGTGTGTGTTTGAATCTTTGTCTGGCCACGTGTTATATTTGTACTTACAAGTGAGCAATTGACTTCAGGGTCATTCCGTGTCAAATCACCCAATGGGTTAAACCCTAGCCTCTTCAAATTTGCTTAAATTTGGTTTATGGGGTAATCGTGGCTGAACAAGCTCAAATTTCAAATTTCAGCTCCATCCGATAAACGGTTTTCGCGCTACCGCATGCGCTTTCTTGTTGATTTCGGTCAAAATGCGCCTGACCTCTGACATTCAAACGACCATAAATCGGTAACCTTTGGGTCAAATTGGTTGAAATTGGTGTCTCCTGAAAGGAAATTGTGTAAGATTTCCAAATATGTCTTTATTTTTTGTAGGAACATGTTTAGGTATGATAACCTTTTTACCTCTACTTTGACCTTGAATTTGACCTTGTGGATCACGTGACCGCCGACGAACTTCGGTGAAAATTTACCCTTATATGTTTTCTCCACCATATAGAAAAATTAGTAATTCAATAGGCATGTATTGTGAACTTTGATCTGTAATATTTGTTAGCGCCACTCAAATCCCATTTGGTTTTTGCTTTGTATGTGTTGCTGAGACTATATATAATCATAAAACGCAGACAACTTAATGGGATCATATTGGCACGTTGATTTCTAGACGACGCAAAATCGCCCGAAATAGGCAGTAGTGTAGTTTCATATGACCTTTGACCTTTGTTATATTGGTGGGCCAACATTATCCCAATTATTTTTCAATTGAAATCTGTTAAGGAACACTCAACTTAACCAAATACAAGAAAACATTGATGGGATCTTGTTGGCACAGATACTTACAGTGATGAAAAAAGTGAATGTTGTGCCAATTTAGGCCAAAATGTGTGGAGTGACAATACTTAAGAAAATGTTCAAAAAATCTTTTGACATGCAAGTTGCAGAGATCCCAAGACTCTTTTTTCATTTGTCATTAGATGAAAACTGTTCCAATACCCAGTTGCCATAAAAAAATTGTTTGTTGTTGGCGTGCGAAGTTACGGAGGTGCGAAAACGCAATATATTGGTAAAATTGGAACTTTGACCTCTATTATCTCTCTGAGCCAACGAGATCCCACTCACTTTGCACTTAAATTTGTTTTAGGGATGCAAGCTCTTTCATTTGAACTTGTTCAATTCATGGGATCCTATAGGCGCGTTGAGTTATGAGACGTTGAAAATGGCACGAGGGCACTGTTCGTCAAAGGTTCAGGTGCGCGTAACATGACGCGCCAACGAGATCCCAATTATTTTTTTTACTTTTGTTTTAAGCCCAACTGGAGGTTTCAAAATTGTTTTTACTTTTTCTGGGATGACCTTGGCGCACATTTTTGTGTTTACAGGGAATGTACTATTCGTTTCTTGAGGGCTTTTTGGCCCAAACTTTGATAACTGGTAACTCCAAAACCGAAAGCGTCAGCAAACTAAAATTTGGATTTATTCGTTTGGTATGATGGTGTATCACTCTAATTTTTTGGAAGAAGATCTGCGAACCCATGAATCACCCCCCCCCCCTAATTTGGTATATTCTTACAGGCAGGGACTCTTAACGCAAAGTTGATTTAAAGCCTGCAGAAACATTGGTATTGTCAAAGCGCAGTATCACTCTTTATGTTACCTCAAGCATTGATAAAGAAACAAATATGCTGGGTACAAAAATAGGACTTAAAAGAATAAAACAGCTTTGCCTAGTGGCACCATAAATCTTAGTGTCGGATCTATTTTGGATCCGGAATAATTCAATATACGTCTTTAGGATGAACCAAGAAAATAACTCCAAATAGCCCAAATCATTGAAATAGAAAGGAAGTAATTTAACAGTAACCAATATATTTATACAATTGAAGTAAGTGACATTAAATATTATACAATGAAGAAATACTACTTACGAAAACGGCAATGAAACTAGCTGGGGTTGACTACAGAAAATACGGCGAACTTAACCAAACGGAACAGGAAAAGAAATGACTTAGAAATACCGGTTGCGTACAGAACTATGGGCTTGCCACACCCTAAACAAGATTCCTAAGATGCCAGCAGGTGATTGGCTGTGGTCACTGAACTTAGACTTTATGCAAACAAGGATAAGCTGATAAACGTAAGAGAAACGTGTAAATTAAACAACAATATAAACACATCACCGATGGGAGATGACATATCTAGTAAACTTCATTTTTGAGTTTATCATCCTAATCCCAACAAGCAAATCTCAATATTTTAAATAAAAAGAAAATCAAGATAATCCGTCTTCTTTACGCTTAATTTCATGACCAGTTTTTGAAAACATAAACGCCAGAAAAATTAATTTTTAAAAACGCGACTCATTAAAGCCATTGGACACTTTCGGAACAGAAAACCCCCAAAAAGTTCACAGATTTACAAATAGCTTACAGGGTTTACAAAAGGAAAGACTTCTCTTGACATATTATTCCATGAAATGCTTTACTTTTTGAGAAAACATTAAAACAATTATCAATTATCGATATCGAGAATTACGAATTTATTTTAAACACATGTCATGACACGGCGAAACGTGCGTAAACAAGGGTGGGTTTTCCCGTTATTTTCTCCAGACTCCGATGACTGATTGAGCCTAAATTTTCACAGGTTGGTTATTTTATATTTAAGTTAATTTTGGTTTTTACCCATTAGCACTGTATACTCAGTACTTTCCCGAGTCCTGTGAAAAAATATCACACATCGGAGAAGTTAAGTTGTAATGTGTAGACAATTTCAACAATAAATTTGACAGTCTTTAACTGAAATTTTAGAGTAATTTTCGTTGATATTTCCAACTTGAAATGCAAGTTTCGTTCTGTCAAAACCATGTCAAAACATAGAGTAAGGACAGCTGTCAGCGATAGCATCAACCCCCACGGGTATACTCGGCTTGAAGTTGAATACCAGGAAACATTCGCAATTTTCCTGTGCATGTTTCTCGTGTTTCTAGAAATATGTCTTACCCAACACAAAGCTTTTAACTGAAAGAGTTTCTTTAGCATTCATAATTATGTGGGTTTGGGATAATTCAACTTTGAAAAACCACGAAACAATGATGAAAATTAGAAAAAAGTTTTTCCAACTTTTGATAACCACTGTTATAAAACATACGTGTATCCTACGCGTGCGTTTTAAAAAATACGTGTATCCTACGCGTGCGTGGTACTTGTGCTCTGTGTACGCCGTTGTATGGTGCATAAAGTGTTACCAGCTAGCCATGGCAACAACAGTGGGTCAGTGATCGGCCTCTCACGCTGCATGGATAAACACACGCCTCGGTCTGTGAGCCATACTAAATCTCGTGACTTGGATTTATGAATGAGAGATGTCACTGATGAAACAGGGTTTGCCTTTGGAGACCTTTGACCCCCTGTTTACATGTATTGCAGGTTTCACTATATGTGTTGATGGTCGCTATATTTAGACAGACATGATCATTGGCTCTATTTGCAATGGATTAGGGAAGATTCAGCGCATTCAAAACGGGCGTTCATGTTCGTCTCTGGGGAGCTTTTTAAAACATTTGTTGAAAATAACGACAAGAACATGGCTCAGAAATCGTCTGTTTTTACATCTTTATTAATCTTTTGACGGAAAGGTAAGACCTTTTTGGGCAACCCAATCGTGCAGAAAAAAAACAGGAAAAAAAATGCAATAACTTTTTGTTATGATTATGTTGAGTGTCAAATTACACAAAATGAGACTTTACTCGATGTTCCTCATTACGACAGAGCGGGTCACAAATCTGCAATTTTGATGCAGGGAGTTACTACTAAAGATCCTTTAAAGGCAGTGGACACTGTTGGTAATTACTCAAAATAATTGTCATCATAAAACCTTTCTTGGTAACCAGTAATGGGGAGAGGTTGATTGTATAAAACATTGTGAGAAACGGCTCCCTCTGAAGTGCCATAGTTTTCGAAAAAAGTAATTTTCCACGAATTTGATTTCGAAACCTCACATTTAGAACTGGAGGTCTCAAAATCAACCGTCTAAATGCACACAACTTCGTGTGACAAGGGTATTTTTTTTTCCATTATTATCTTGCAAGTTCGACGACCGATTGAGCTCAAATTTTCACAGGTTTGTTATTTTATGCATATGTTAAGATACACAAACTGTGAAGGGCTAGTCTTTGACAATTACCTATAGTATCCACTGCCTTTAGTAATAAAGTTTGTTTTATTTTGAGCCTTTTTGTTATAATATTCAAAGCTATCAATATAATCTCATTAAGCAATTTTTACTCAATTCTCAACACTGCTAGGCTAGCACCTCTAGTGGCAGACCAGCATATATGGTCGGTACAACAATACTGCCGCACAGTCCAAATTCTTGACATTGAATTTTAGCTAGCAACCCGGCGTTATATTTTGTGTGTTGCTCTATAGCTGGTTGCGTCTGTGATTCGATGAAAGTACCTTCACACTGTCAACATTTAGTGAAATAGAGATGAAATTAGCAGAATGTATTTTTTTTTCCAGTAATAAGCTCAGCATTGGGAAAGAAATTATAATTTTGTTTCTGCAAATAATAAAAACATACTGTACACTAGGCTATATTTAGTATTTATTTGCTATAATTGCTTGTTTTTATTCAAACTGTTCATTTTTAAGATGTTTCTTTTGTTACAGGTTTATATGTTCAAGTACGACTCTACCCATGGAATTTTCCAAGGAACTGTAAAAAAGGGTGGTGATGACATACTTCTTGTTAATGGCATTCCCATTAAGGTGTTCTCGATGTAAGTTGAACAAATAGGGTTTTTAATTTTTTGCCTGACTTGATCATTCTGTATATTTCATTTATTTGTTCACATATTTTAACAAAGCCCACACACAACAAAATGCTATACTAGCCTGAGCATTCAGGCAAGTTGTAACGAAGCTGCAGTTTTGTCAATATTCACGTTTCATACTGAACCCAAGCTTACCACAAGAGAAAGAACGGATACTTCCAATGATGGTAAAGTAGAATAAGTTTGGTTTTACGCAAACTCCTCAAATTGAAGTTGAAAGTTCCGAAATGCGATATACCTCATTTCTTGACCAAATGTTTCTTGTGGTTGTAGACACCCACTCTAAGTGGCCTGGGGGATGAGCACGAAATCTTGCAACTTCATGCGCATAATTGAAATTATACGCAGCAGTTTCGCTTGAATTGGAGTGCCAGATCAGTTAGTTGGCGATAATGTTAAGTAAAGAATCTGTTTCAAAATGTTCACTCTGATTTAAAAAATTCCCCATGCTCAGGCTCCTTCGTATCTTGTTAATTTGATTCACTTACAATCTGGTATTTCTGATGCACACAGCCATCGACTCCGCTCCTCATCAGACTTGACCCGGCTCTCCATTCCTAGATCCAAAAGGAAAGCTGGGGACACAGTTTTCACAGTTGCTGCACCGCACTTGTGGAACGCGCTGCCAGCAAATCTGAGAGGGGCTGCATCAGTGGCTGTGTTTAAACGCCTCCTCAAGACTATTTTATTTCCAGAACCATCCTAATTAGCTCCTCTTTTTGTTTCTATATTTGCCTGCCGTTGGTCTGGTTTTGTTTTTGTTCTTGTGTTGCCCTCCCTTTGTTAATGTTAGGCGCTCTGTTCTTTGTATAGCGCCTTATAAATGCTTTGTATTATTATTATTATTATTATTATTATTATTATTATTATTAATGGCCCACTCCGATGTACATGTAACATTGGACGTGTTTCAAACATTTCTAAAACGTGATGGGGTAAAGCATACATCTGCCCCGTACCACCCTTCCACGAATGGGCTCGTTGAAAGATTTGTTCAAGCCCTCAAACAAGCACTGGAATCAATGAGTGGGGAAAACGATTCCACAGCAGCCAAATTGGGTAACCTTCTGTCTGCAATTGTGATTTTTTTTGTTGGATGACACCTACACAATGTCAGGGTTCTCCATAGGGGTACATTTTCTTTGGCGCAAAGCTTTAAATTATTCTAAATACCTAATTTGAACAACAAAAATAATTGTTTAATTTAGTTTTAGCTTTTTAAACATTTATGCAATTAATTGGTTATAGTTTATGTATACAGTCTACCCGCAGGTCACCAAATTTCGTTTTCTTTTATCTGCAAATTATTCATCCTTCTTCGTGCGTGACCTCTGTGTGAATATATAATTAGTCCAAAGGGCTTCTGAAATTCAGTCTTTTTCGGCCTTATCTGAAAAGTATTGACAGAAATAATGTAGCAGTACATTGAAATGAAGAGCCCAGAATGAGGGTCAGCTTATAATAGACGGGGTCGTTTGTTATTGACTAACGCTTGCCACACCAATGGATGATGTCATCGTCAGCCAATCACCGTGCAGGAAAACAATCCTGTTTAATGGTTGATTTTTTTTGTAACATGGGTTTTGGACTACCGTTGGAAATCGCTGTATCCTGACTGGACTAAGTACAATCCGGTCTCGCTTTAAACATTTCCAGGAAGAATATTAAATAATCTATCCATATATACTATTTTTGGACTGTTGCTGACATTCATAACGGGACAATCTGTCGTGTTTTTGTGACTTGTTTTCTTTCTTTTTAAGCCATTTTTTACGTACAAATTTCTCTTTTTAAAATTTGAGTTGCACTGATTTCTTTTCATCCAAACCGACAGATAGGAAAAAAGGAATATTCTGGGACAAGGATGTTTATTTGATCTTAAATTTTTTGAAACCCCTGTTGCAAATCTACGCCCGATTGTGAAATTATCAAAGCTGGGTTTTACGCGGAGGACAATGGTCGCGAGGGCATTAGATAACCGCGTGACGCAGTTTAAACAGGAAGCTGATGCTTAAATGACCAAAGTAAAGGCTTTCACACCCGCGCGAACGAAACAAGCGTCTGCGTAAGTTTCTTGATCGAAGTTGCAAAATTCTTAATTTTTTCCAAGACACTTGACCCGAGGTCAAGTTTTAGTATCGGTTTTTCTTCATTATTTGTTGAATTTATTTGTACTCCTATATATGTTGTTAACTAGTATTACATCTTCAACAACATATGTAATTTTTATGGTCATAAGGTACGTTAAACTAAAATAATGGACGAAAAAAAATCCTTCCAACGTATAACCCCACAAGGTTGGGACCACAATGGTCCTAGAAGTTCATATACGCCCGAGACTTGCTTGAGACTTGCACAGTCTATTCTAGCATGAGCGTCACATTGCGCAAATATCCCTTCACAATCAGCATATCGTGCACACCACTCCTGCACTATCGGCAAATTGAGCGAATGATTCCTGCAAAACATTTATTGTGCGCCAGCCATTTCTGCACAAACAAAACCACTGATCCCAAACTGGAAGCAAATTTTGTGCACGATCGCCCGATAGCTTCTACATGTCTACTGGTAATGAAAGTTTCAGGTTCGCGTCTGGGTATTTTTTCTTTTCTGCTCTCCGATCTGTAACAGAGAGGTTTTGCCAGCATGCGAATACAGAACCAGATACAGATATGATAACCATATCCGTTCAGGTGAGCCGCGTGTTGGATTTTGTTTTGCAAAATATAGGTATGTGTCACTTGATTGCGCTCACATTCATCATGAGTGTTTTCCCCGACGAGCAGAGACCCTGTGTTGTGTACACTGCATTTTCTCATTGTTTTGCTTGCAAATGACTAAAAAAAAACAAATTCTATCTATATCAAGCACGATACTACTTAAAGCAATTCCGTGGGAAAAAGTTTTGATCTGGGACAAAAAGACGACTCAAAGGCTGCAAAACAGTATTCGTTTTTCTACGACGTGTATGAGCTCCCGTATCAGTTGCTACTTGTGTGCAAAGTACGAAAGTCGCATATATGTACGCCCCACGTGAACATGAATAAAGTGTTGACGTTTAGGTATCTGTACTTGTATATATATCCATAAACTTGCGAAACCTAATTGCTTCTATCACACACTGTGTGTTTTAACGCTAATGTAATATAACCTCGGGCCCCGGCTGGACAATGTACAATAATGATATCGCGGGTTCGGCTCAATTATTGAGTGTTGGACACAAGGTTCCGTTAATCGGCTAAAAATATAGTAGGGTTGCCTTCTGACAGCTGACTTCTGTACGGCTGCTGTACACTCCGAAGATCGATCTTTGCATGTGATTTTAAGTGGTTTCAGTTCATCGTAAGTAATTTGCAAGATTTTTTGTTTGGGCTCTGCATTATTGAAATGGTGCATTTGGTATTTTGATAAATTTGGATGGTCGCACCCCGCCTGTCCAAAATCCCGTGTGGAGAACCCTGACAAGTTATGTAGATTTCGTTTTATACACAAGCCCATTTTAAGGGTAATGAAACTTATTCAATAAAGATGGTAATTTTTAAATCAATAAAAAACATTGACACCAACTTATAGTTTAGTAGCCTCTGTGCCTTCTATTTTTACAGGTTGCCCTTGTTGCACTAACAATTTTAGCTTGCTCCAATGTCAAAATTGCCTTTTTCTAAGAACTTTGTAATCGAGGCCTGTTAGTGCGCTGGAACATTTCACAAATAGAGCGTGTTTATTTTTTTGCCATCAAGTTGTTATGAAATGCCCTCTAGCATTCAATGTTTCTTGCATTTATTGTTGCATGCAAAGTAACAAGATATCAAAGAACACAAGCCTGTAAATGATTGGAACTGTTTGGGAAAAAGGTCCCTCTTCTGGTCACTCAAAGTGCAATAGTTACCTCATTGCCAGTCAATATGTCTATAAAATGCAATTTAAAAATGCGGATTGCATATTTGTGATCCAATTTGCATTTTTTTTTGCAACATTTATTTGTTATACAAACACAACTATTTTTTTCAAAACCTGTTATATTTAATATTTTTCTTCAAGAAATCTAATGCTAAATTAATAAGCAATAAACATTTCACTGCATCGACATCAACACCCTGCCTTGTGATCATAGTTTCTTCTATAATTTCCTAAGAGTGCTGCAAAATGTATACACACCGCTGGCAGTTATGGCAGTAGGGCAATATCGCCCAATGAGAAAATTTGTTGTACACTGTAGAAACATTTGTTTTTAAGACTGTTGATTCAAGTTATTTGCATGATTCAGTTCTCTCCTCTAGATACAGTACCGATTGAAATTAAGTAGATGCTGTGCGATGAAACCCACACGCGATAACATGTTTTGTAGAAAAAAAGTCAAATAGCTGTCGGTATATTAACGCGTGACTCACGAGTGGTGCATGACCGCACGCGCTAAACTTGCAATACCCACGCGACATGTTGCGTGATTACCGAGAATGAATGGTACTGCAATGTCGCTTAATTCACCATGATTATCCCCAGATTGAAGGGTGCTTTGATGTTGTGTAATTCACTGTGATTACCGATATTGAATGATGCCTTGATGTTGCCTGATTCACCGGTGCCATTCATGTAGTTAATTATTTTGTGTGTTTGTATAATATTCATTTGAAATGGATTGGGGTCTCATTATTAACAAAATAGACTCAATGTGTATTTTCATGTCTGTAGTACTATCTGTTAATTTAAATGCCAGTCGGTGGTGGGTGTCTGCATCTTATGTCTGTGATTAGGTGTCGGCGAAATTAGGACACGACATGGAGAGCAACATTACAGATCATGCACAAATGGTGACAGCATTTAGGTCTACGTGTATATAAAAATGAAAGAATAATTGTGGTATTGACTATAATAATTGTGGTATTAACTATAATAATTGTGGTATTAACTATAATAATTGTGGTATTAACTATAATAATTGTGGTATTTACTGTAATAATTGTGGTATTGACTATAATAATTGTGGTATTGACTATAATAATTGTGGTATTGACTACAATAATTGTGGTATTGACTGTAATAATTGTGGTATTGACTATAATAATTGTGGTATTGACTATAATAATTGTGGTATTAACTTTAATAATTGTGGTATTAACTATAATAATTGTGGTATTGACTATAATACATGTAATTGTGGTATTGACTGTAATAATTGTGGTATTAACTATAATAATTGTGGTGTTGTGTTGATTTAATTCTATTCATAGGAAGGACCCATCCACAATTCCATGGGGTGATATTGGTGCTGAATATGTAGTGGAGTCAACTGGTGTGTTTACTACAATAGAAAAGGCCAAAGCACACATCAAGGCAGGTGCAAAGAAGGTCATTATTAGTGCTCCATCTGCTGATGCCCCAATGTTTGTTATGGGAGTTAACAATAAAAAGTATGACAAGAATGTGGACCACATTGTAAGGTGAGTGGTCAGTTTATTAATGGCTGAATCCAATCATATTCTTCTGTTCTTTTAAAATATTTAAAAATATTAATATTTGTTTAGTCGAACTGTGTCCCGTAAGGACCAATGTTAGCAAAGTTTTTCAATCAAAATTGAATTGAACCCTGAAATTAAGAGGTAGTTGAAAGGCCTGTGGAATATCGGATTTTGATCTAAACATTTGTGTTAATGTTTTTATAAATCAATGTATATTACAATTTTCTTTTTAGTCTTAACTTTAAAGGAACACGTTGCCTTGGATACACATGTAGGTCGAGTTGAGTTTGTCGTTGAAAAGAGTTTGTAACCGTTTGTTATAAAATGCATATGGGCAGAAAGATTTTAAAGTAGACAACAATGATCCACTCAATTATGCCTCGAAATTGCATGTTTTTCCTTTTACCTCGTCGACTAACACGATCAGCCATTTATGGGAGTCAAATGTTTGATTCCCAAAAATGGGAAATCACGCAATTTCCAGGCAAACTTGTGTGGATCATTGTGTTCTACTTTTAAAAACATATTTCCAACCATATTCATTTTATAACAAGCGGTTACAAACGCTTTTTAATAGACCAACTCGTCTGATCCAAGGCAACGTGTTCCTTTAAGTGTGCTTCCTTCAAGCCTTGGCCGAAATCGCTACAATCACAACTTTCTCTTGTTAACTTTAAACTAAAAGGTTCTGCTTTTGACCTTGGTTTATGCAAGTACAAATTATTTACATTTTCTTTAGTTTGATCTTGAGGGTTTATCCACTAGATCTCATTAATAAATTAAGAGCACGTCTTTGGCTGGTTTACATTAAAATAAATCTCAAATTAAAACCCGTGTTCTCAGCTACTTTGGACGCTCTGACTTGGTCTCTTGCCTGCTTGGTGACTTAGACATTCAGTTCTTCAAGTATGTGGCTTTCACCCAATGAAGTCAGTCAGTGGTTGACTTGGACTCACTGCGTCACAATCAAGGGTTGAGCATCATGCATATATACCGGGGTTGGGTGGTCATCTACAGTGAAAAAGTTAACCAAGAAATGTCAAAATACCTTGACAAAAATGGATGGATGCCAAGCTTGATTTTGAATTTTAAATTTTAAGGTCATTTTGAGGTCAAAAGGTCAAAGAAGGGTCAAAAATCAAGATTTTCAAAATGTGTGTCAAATTTTATCACATTTGACAGATCTATCAAAAGTAAGGGAATAAATATGTGTTAAAGAGGTTTTGAACTAGTGGTTTAATCCCAATGAGGCCTGGTTCTTGATAATTTTACCGAGACGAAAGTCGAGGTAAATTATCAAGAATCAGGCCTCGGCATAGTTTAAACCACTAGTTGAAAACCAATTCAACACACTTTGATTCCCATTCATAAATACCTTTTCGGCCAAAAAACATCAACACTTATGGTCAAAAAGTAAAATAAATGCAAAAATTATAATTTTTCAATGATTTCTTTCAACACAACACCCCTGCAGCTATGAAATGGTAAGGCCCAGTCAAGGCCCTTGGGTAAACAACTCCTTATAAGGGAATGCTGTGTGTGTCGCGCGTATCACGGGATGTGGCACAAACTTTCCCGGCCGTTGCTCTCGACCAATAGGAATGAAGAAACTGTCTTATAAGCAGAGGTGCAAACTCGCGTGTCATGCCTATGTTTCAACACTTTTTACTGGTCATAAACAAAGGTTTATACACACCCTTGTGTTGCAAAACTATCTGAGGTATTAATGAATGTATTTTTAACTTTATGTTGATATGTACTTTACAGATAATCTTTGACCTTGTACACAAATGTATAGCAAAACAAAATTTAAAAGTGTGATTATCTTGAAATGGGGTACATTTTGAGTACACCAACTGTTTTTGCACTCCCCATCCTCAATGGTGCATATATTTGTTTCAAACAACTTTTTTTGAAGGGTAAATATACCCAGGCAGTTTTTGAGAAAAAATAATAATTCAAATACCACCTTCATGTGGGGGTCATAACGACTCATTTTGAGTTTAAAATTTTGCATTTTTGAAATTTTGACAAAATCTGACCCCAACTGATAGATCTATCCATAAAATGTATTTTTAAGTTAATGTTGATATGACAAACGTATGTAGTTAAAGGATAAACTTTGACCTTGTACACAAAAAGTATAGCAAAGCAAAGGCGCTCCGTATTTCATTTGGCCGGAGAATATATTTTATGGAAAACAAATTTCTGGCACTCCGTAATTCATCTGGCCAGAGAAAATATTATGTTGCTGCCGTCAACTCGCTGTCAACTAGCCAACATAACCACTTCCAAGATGGCAGGTATAAACTAGTCTTGACCTAACGCCTCAGCGATCAACTAACATAAATTGCAGTACATACTACACATGCAGTACCAATCATTCACGGCTTGTGGCAAGACTGTTCCAAATGCAGGAAAGCGCCCTCTGTTGGCCATTTTGTACAAGCCTATGAAATGAAAGATGGTGACCGATGGCGATCGACGGCTTTGTAGCGTAGAGATATTTTTTTCACGATCAAAAAACAAAATTCTTACAATCGAAATGTAGCCTCAAACTTTTAAAACTCTCTTTTAGCATAGTCTATGCATCTTTTGTGGATTTTAAATTTATTTTGGAGGAGTTAATGGCGAGTTGGTGGCACCAAGCTAGTTGCATTGAGTTGAATTGGACCCTCCTAATAATGTGCGTTGCTGACACCGATCGAAAAATTCAACTGCAAAAGAAGTTTTTTATTCAACCGATCCTCACATTAATACGAACCCATCAACATGGTTGAAAAAAAAAATACTATAAAGGCAGAAATAAGGGGATAGGTTCATCCAAAAATGAAAAAAAGTTGTTTACGTTTTGAAATTTGTGATATTATACAAACGGAAAATTCAAGACTAAAATCAGACTATGCCTGCCTTTTTGGCAAGAGGGGGGGGGGGGGGGGGGGGTGGGTGGTCAGAATTTTCTATTTCTTTATGTTTTATTAAAAAAGTGCTGTTTTGTTTTTTATAGTTTTTTTGGTCGGGGGGGGTGGGGGGCGGGCGGTGATCCCTTTTTCTTCAAACAAAATTTCAGGCTCTGAAGGAAAGAGCCACTTGCATCCCTGATACAAAATATTTGTTTGCACACCCTATCCCTGCACTGCATATAATAGTTTTAACAAACATTTTTTGATAGGTAAATATACCAAGGCAGTTTTTAATAAAAATAAAATAAAAAAATCATATTACACCCTCCGAAGTGGTAAATTGAAACAAGAAATGCGTACGCTGTTTCATGCAATTAGTTTGAACGTTTTACTAATTTATTTTACTCCCAATCTTTCCAAGTACGCAGTAAAATTATCAACTGTCATTAGTGAATTAACAATGTTGAACATTCTTTTTGCAGTAAAATGTTGTTTTATCCTAGTTATATACATACGGTGGGGGTTAGGGTTATCGTGCAGTGATACATTGTATGCTTTCTTATCTGGAGTGCCTTTATTCAAAGCTTACTCCAGAGCTACATGTAGCCAGGCACTACAAAACCACTACAGCTTGACATACTTTTATGTCAAGTGTCTTTGCTGAAAGAATTCTCACTACTCTTCAGACGACAATGACACTCTCATCACTTTGATCAATCACGTTGTGGTAACAACACACGTCAGAAACATACCATCATCACAGTTGCCCAGCCACTATACACAGCAGAGGAAATGAACTTATAAGGGCAAGTCCAAAGCTTGAGACTTAAATTTTACTCGAGGGTGGACTATATGACTGCTTCAACTTTCTGAAGGCTAATTGCCAACACATGGAAAGTGCTGGGCTTGGTTAGGCCTACTTGTGAACAGAGGCGGGTGTTAATGAAGCCAATAATTTATGACTGAGCCCATGCTTCAAGGCAAAGCCTTTTTTTGCGCCTTTAATTTAGGACATTACTGACCTGCGAGGCTCTGTGGCACATTGAATGGTCTGTGCTTGAATATTGGTTGGTTAAAATTGTTTAAACAAAAATATGTGGAAGTTGAAAAACTTGCCCAAAGTGTGGTATTAGCAGTTCAAATAGAGGGGCGGCAATCACACAGCAGAACTGTCCAGAGCACAGTTGCCTAGATGTCAGATTTTCTAGGGAGTGACAATGGTCATAATGAGCTCATAAACAAATTCAACAAGCACTCTGGAAATCCAAACTCCCAACTAGTTAACTGTGGTCTCATTACATTGAGATGGTGGAGATTTTTGACTGAGATCCAGGACTTGGAAGGACAGATACTTGATCCCCAATCTCGGGAGCTTTTTCAGCAATGCTGCTGTCCCCATCATGTATGACCACAGTAACTTTGGTCATAGGGATTAATTCATCTGGCAGATATGAAACTCCTCAAGAAGACAGAGATGTTGATGATGTTTGAAGCTTTCATACCAAACAATTATACTAAGATTTGATGTGTTCCGACTAAACCCAATGGCGAAGAAGATGACACAGACTCTGATATTGTTAGAGAGATACCACTGGTCACAAACGTTCTGCCCCCATTCGCCCTGCAATATTTAGTTTCTAATCATGCACCAGCGTTCTGGTACCCGCTCACAAATTTATGGTTTGTGGTTCCTTGACAACAGAGGGCGGGCTTTCGCTTACACACTTTTAATTAATCTTTTTAGCGCGCCTAATTTGAAATTTTGTTTTCAAATTTGCGTTACAAACACTTGAAGATATATAGAAACGAAAACAAAACCCCATAGAGTGACACAACTACTAAGAAGATGTGAAATGGACCAGAAACCGGTTGCTAAGGTAATCATTTCACAGCAAATTTATGTTCAAAAACATTTAAATAAACTAATTAATTTCTCAGTTTCAGAAGTTTTTGTGAAGATTTCACAAGATGAATGGTTTAAATGATCAAACATGCTTACACTTTCTTACTACCTTTTTTTCAAAATTTTTTTTAAAAAGGCATTTTAGAAATCATCATTTTGAGCATTACGCTACTGTTCTTGAGGCACTTTCTCTAGACTTGGGAAAGAAACAAACTAACGAAGTACTCTCAGCCTTTATAAAGCACAGGGGAAATTTTAAACAATTAGACCCCAGCCGAAGAGAATTGCCACCCATATCCTAAAAGGACAAAACTACATCAGTCAGGAGGAATAACAGAAGACTTTTCAAAACAAGGCCAGGTATCAAGTTCAACTTATTGACAAATTTATTCATGAAGAAATGTAATTGGGGGGGGGGGGGTTGGAGTTTGAAAGGGCTTGGAGGTCACATTGTTATTAAACTTGGCAATAACTTCAACATGACAAAGGGGTTGGAGGGAGATGTTCATGAAGTCATAAGCAAATTACATTAAATAAAGAAAAATTTAAATGGCTCATGGAATAATATTGTTTTTATTTCCACTTGTTTTTATGCAGCCACTGATAACCATTTGTGTTGATTGAAAGTATGTCAGCAGCCATGGAGTAAAGCCCACTTGCAGTTCATCATACATCCTGCGAAGCGAATTTTGACATCACAGCCCTGCCCTCGCAGTGCAGCGAATTCGCAGGAGTTGAGCACTTAAAGCTCGGTTCATACTTCTTGCGAAGGCGAAGCGAATGTTGATGTCACAAATTCGCAACAAATAATTCGCAGCAGTTCAACTCTGCTCAACTCACTTGCGAATATCGCTGCGAAGGGCAGGTTGTGACGTCAAGTTCACGTCAAATTCGCATCGCATTCGCAGGAAGTATGAACTGGGCTTTAGTCGACTAATGGGAATTATTTCAATGCAATTTTTCGACGTAAAAATTTGCTTTGTATTCCCAGGAAGTATGTAGCGGGATTTTAATTTATAGCTCCTGCTATTATTGCAAAGGCGATACAAATTTTGTCAACAGCGAATGTTTCGCAGAGTTGATTTCAGTTCAACTGTTATCAATTTTGACATCACAAATTCGTCGGTTGAACTCCTGCGAAACGTTTGCTGTGAAAAAGGGGCTGTGACATAAACATTTGTATCGCATGTGCATTTGCAGGAAGTATGAGCTGGGTATTACTGTATGGCCGTGCTTTACTTCAAAGCAGGATAAAGCCCAGTTCATACTTCCTGCGAATGCGAATGCAATTCAAAGTTTTACGCTACAGCTCCATTTTCGCAGTGATGTAATGTTTCGCAGGAGTTGACCTGACAAAGTCAACTGACCCGAATTATCTATTGCGAGTTAGTGATGTCAAAATTGGTAGCAGATTCGCAGTCGCTTGAAGTATGAACCGGGCTTCAAAGCTCTTAAGAAGGCGAAAAAAGTCCTCAGAATGAGTGGGGCTCCATCAAGGTTGCCACTATATGAAGTGCAACAAACCAGTGCTCTTTCCATGGAAACTCAGCTGTGCTCCTGAACGAAAAATAGAAAATTGGAAAGGTTTGTTTCAGGCATGTTGTACTGAAATATATGAGGCATAGATACAACAAGAAAAGCTGAGTTTACAATTTTTTAAAATAAAATTTACCAGATGGTTGTATGGGGTTGTGTTTGCTAATCAACAAGCAGAATAATGTATTAGTATTAGGGCTGGGTGACTAGTGCGGCTGGGTGACTAGTGTCTTAGTTCGTTTTATTGATTGCTTTAATCGAGTCGCGGCTATGTTTTTTCAAATACTCGCTAATTAATCGTGCCGCCACGACTACTAAAAAACTAGTACTGTTCAAATAGTAAATTTCACTTGTCGCCCAGGCCTAACTAAAAATCAAAGAAAACATTATTTTATTCTTGCCTAATTTTATACAAATTGTCTGAATTATTGTAAGTTGCAATCAAGAAATGAATGAATAATAAATATTTGTCATGATGGTTGGTGGATGTGCTATATCAATGTTCATAAACCAAATAGGCCTAAAATATTCAAAATCAGAGTTTTTTCGCATGTTAATTATTAAAAAATGTGTCACATATCATTACAGTGAACAATAGATCAAATTGAGAGTAACCAAAACGATGGAGGAACTGAAATATTAACCATGGTAATGAAAGCATTATTAAAACTTACCATTCATTATTAAAACTTACCATTCATCATTGGCTGATTAAGGTGCGTTTTTGACTTGGTGTACTGACTGCTCTTCTTACGTCGTATGCTATACTAAATATGCATGCAGTTCTGCTCCCTATCACTCAGTGTATAAATACAATCAGAACAGACACACATGACGGATGGAAAAGTACCCCCAGTACCCACAAAATAAAAATGGTAGTGAAGCAGTTTACAGACTTCCGGGAACTTCATACTCTAAAGAACCATTTTCTATTATTAATTTTTTTCTAAAAACTTTAACGCCAATTTTACAGCCAAAACAAAAGTGCCTTTTATCCACCGACAACAAATGTAAACAAAAATTCAAATTTTTCACGGACGGATTTATCATATTTTTTTCCGTTTGGATTTTGTCAAAATTAGGCTCAATGTGACGTGAAAGAGGTCTAGTTGTCAGAAAAAAATGTCATGAAAGTAAAACCCCCGCGAAAACTTTGTTTGTTTACCTCTGCAACTTAGTATACTGAATTGCCCGAAAGTCGCGCATGCGCATAAACTAAACTTTGCCTCAGAACGTACGTGTGGTATCTTTGACAACCAAAGACATTGCACCAGTTGATGTGGTAAGTGATCTTATAACAACTCCTGATCATGGGACGCAGTATATGATGACCATGGAAGCACTGTCTACTTCAAGAAACTGTTGGTTTTAGTGATGCCCTGAAAAAAAACATTGCTCAAAAACTTTCTCTGATCTGTACAATACAATTGTTTCAACCAAAAGAATTATGTACGGTACAAAAGCCTATCAAAACCGACAGAAAGTTACTGCAACAATTGCTCAATGCTACCACTGGAAGTACTTTGGAAGAGAACCTACAAGGTGGTACTTGATCGCTAGATTGGAGAAGGCTCCACCAAGTCAGTGACACGGTCAAAGAGAATGGGAAAGAAGAGCCAATTCGAAAGTTCACTGATAGACCCGGGTCCCACTCCTACACATTATGTATGGGCTATTTAATGCCTTGAACAAAGCTGATCTCAAGTTCTTGTCAGTTGTTTCGTAGAGTTGTCAGTTGTTTCGTAGAGAAGGGCAAGGGTCTACTGGAAAGATGAGGAATAGTACAGGCGGGTGTTCCTTTGTTACGGAAGCCATGGTCCTTTAGGAGAGATGACGTTTTGAGGACACCTTAGCAGGCTGACACCCGGTTGATGCTCCATGCATAGAGGCAGTCAATGAAAGAAAAGAGTGCTTTGCAGGTGGAGAAATGTCACTACTGGTGAGCTTAATGTGTTCAAAAGCGTCAGAAACATGGAGAGAAATGCACGTTACCCGATTTTTGCAGTAACTTAGAGACTTGCTATTACATGATGCGACACAGCCTCCTACATGACCAGAAGCAAAGTTAATATGTCAAGGGAATCGGACGTAATGGAGAACTTGCTCTCATTGAGCAGTTTGTGCATCACTTGTGCACCTTGGTAAAAATCATCAACCATGTCAGGCTCCAACTCTTTGGTAAATAAGGCGAAGAAGCGTCTGGAGACAAGAGATGCACTGAAACTTCACACAACATAAACCAGGAATACATGGACGTCTCATCTCTCATATTGACACAGACACACAGGAGCTTAAAAGAATTAAGAGTGAGGTTACCTGGAAGCTGTTTGGACTACCCCTATGTCAGATGCTTGATTTGAGCTACTTTTATAAGGATGCAAATCAAAAGGCACCATGTCAAACTGTAACACTATGTCAAACTATTCTGCGTGAATAGCATACATGTACCTTCTCATTTCATTTTACCACAGAAAGTTTTGCTATGATTTTTGTTAAAACTGCCTTGGTATATTGACCTTTCAAAAAAAGTTGTTTTCAAACAGTTATATGCATTGCTGGGATAGGAAGTGCAAAACATGAGCACTTTTTGAAAAAATTGCACTTTAAGATTTAATTTTCCTATACGTTTGTGTACAAGACAAAAGATTAACTCATAATTTCACAGACTTGGCATGTCAATATGATAATGAAACTATATTGTATGGATAGAGCTACCACTTGGGGTCAAATAAGGTGAAAATTTCAAAAATGCAAAATTTTGACCTTATTTGAAATTTTGACCTCAAAATGAGTCGCTAGATTACTCCACATGAAGGTGGTATTTGAATTTGTTTTTCTTACTCAAAAACTGCCTCCAGGGTATATTTACCTTTCAAAAAAAGTTGTTTGAAACAAATATATGCACCATTGAGGATGGGGAGTGCAAAATGTACCCTTTTCAAGATAATCACACTTTTGCTATACATTTGTGTACAAGGTCAAAGTTTATCCATTAATTATATAGGTTTGTAATATCAACATGAAGTAAAAAATATATTTTATGGATAGATCTATCAAATGAGATCAAATTGAATACAAATTTTGAAAATCTTGATTTTTGACCTTTTTTGACCTCAAAATTACCTTAAAATTCAAAATCAAGCTTGGCATCCACCCTTCATCCACCCTTCATGAGCCCATGATCTATACATCTAGCATGGATGCCAGCCTTTAACAAACTATGCTGTCCAAAGTGTAATTTCACACTTTGGTTGGCCTAACTATTAGTTTTAGTGTTATTTACAATATTTTAGTTTAGGGTGGGCGCCGGTGGAAAACGGTCACTGATGATTTTCCAAAACACAATTTCGTACTCTCTAGGTACGGTCAAATCTTCCCTGTAACCTGCGAGGGCTGAACCCTCACGCCGCGACCCACTCTTACTCACTCTCTCTCTCTCGCTAAATGCGATCCTGCTTGGTCGGAGTCATTGCGATACTACTCCATATTCACAATATCCCCACCCATGAAACCTTTCCATGGTTGCCACACCTACATGTACATTACAACATACCATGTTCATTATGTGGCCATTCACAATACCCAAACCAAATATAATGACCAAATAAGGAATTCTCTGAACCTTGACCTCAGAAAAATGAACAAAGTTTTACTACGCGTGACACAATACAACTTAAAATGGACTGGGCTGCTTGACCAAATATCCGCGAACTAAAAAGTAATTTCGCCGCGACAAAAACTAAACAAACAACAAGGTAATACAAAATGGAAAAACTTTGACAGCCTAACCTATAGATGCAGACATTAGGTTGCCTCTATTTTAACTATGTTGTACTAACGTTGTATAGTGACCTCTTAGACGATACAACATTTCCCGACGTAATGCAGACGTTAGGTTACCGGTATTTTAACAATGTTTAATTCAATGTTGGAAATCAACCTGTTTCACTGCACAATATTTCCCGCTGTTGGCACAACCTATTTTACCCGACTTCAGGTTGTCCCTATCATAACCAAGTTATGACAAAATATCTATTAGTATTTCATACTGTTTACCAATGTTCGTACAATGTATAAAAACCGACGCCGACCTTCCCGTCGTCGGTTCAACGTTCGATTTTTTATGCTGACTTTGTCACTTTCACCGACTTTGGCCTGGCTTGTGCATGTTAGCTTGGTTGTGTGGACCTGAGAACAAAAGAAATTTGCATAGTGTCAATGAGTGTAGGGACTTGAAATAAAACAAATTAATAATAACAAATTCTTATATAAAAGCGCATTTCACAACAACCGTATCAATGCTCTTTACATTAGTGCCCTGGTCATAAGGCCAATAACATCCCTGTAATGTTTCTCAGCTCCCTGGGGAGTATATAGCCCTGAGCTGCCTGTAAGGCGCTTGTGGCCTTTTCATACACAATATCAACCTCTACCCTCGCAGGTACCCATTTACACCCCTGGGTGAAGAGAAGCAATTATAGTAAAGTATCTTGCTCAAGGACACAAGTGTCTTGACCGGGATTCGAACCCACACTCCGGTGAATCAGCACCAGTACTTGAATTCGATGCTCTAAACCACTTGGCCATGACGCTCATGAAACACTATTGTCTAATGCAATTGCAATTTTCCAAGGTCATGATGAGAGGTCATTGATCTTTGGTTTGATATTTTTTGATATTTCATCCACTGAAACAAAAGCATGTTCAAACTCCATATGCCATACTATTTTGGCCTCAGAGTTCAAAACAAAGCATTCAACTATGTTTTTTTCTCTTCTTCTTTTGGTTTAGATAGGAAGACAAGTTCAAAGTCTATGTAACTATTGTAAAGTTTGTCAAGCCCTTTGATATGAATTGATGATGATGAAATTTGTTTTTAGGTTAGTTAACTGTTTTGCTAATATTTCTGGGGCGGTGTTGCTTTTCCAAATCGCTTTAACATTTCTTTTAGAATGTGTACTGTCAAGGATGTGTTTTTGAAAAAGAAGAATCTTTTATTGAAAACTCTGTCAAAACACTTCACAGTATGATACTTCATTTGTACGCATGTATTGTTCATTTTGTTTATTCAACTGATAATATTTTTACTGGGTGTAAATAATGTGCATATTGTTATTAAAATTTTCAGCAATGCATCTTGCACAACGAACTGCCTTGCACCATTAGCTAAAGTGATAAATGATAAGTTTGGCATTGCTGAGGGGTTGATGACAACAGTGCATGCCTATACTGCAACACAAAAGACAGTGGATGGACCAAGTGCAAAGGTTAGTTTGTGTAATGTAGCTGCATGATAAGTCTCTAAAATGCATTCCTCTTTTGCAATGTCTTATCAGTGTGTTCCCCCTGTCAAAACTTTTGTAATTGATTTGTAATTATTACATTGCAGGGTTTTGAAATTAGATATTGCCCAGTCACCAAATGCTAGTGAAAACAGTTAGGGGTGGGCAAGTCAACACTCTACCTTTACTAGTCTAATAGGCAAGTTAACAAATGTTTCCCTTTTACAACAAATGAGGGGTACGTTGGTAAAATCCTTACAAGAGGTTGTTTTGTAAAATGACTTGACAAAGTCTTGATGCTAGATTTGATGTGGCCGGGAAATCTTGATCGCTATTGTGATCGCGATTGTTCCTTTTAGTTTACAAACGTTCAAACAGGCATGCATATAACCACATGCAGGCATGAGAATCTTCCAGATTTTTCCAATTTTCCAGATTTTTCACTTCAAAATATGTAGTCTCTGAGTTCAGTGTGAATTTGAATTAAAAATTTGGGGGTAGTTCCATGTGGTGTAAGGTCAAACTTTTGATAAATTAGTAAAATTTTAATTGTTTTTTACCTACCGATAAAGCGAACAAGTGTGCATCCACACTTTTATTGTGTGCACTAAAAGACGTCTCAAAGTGTTGTAAAAGCCTCGCTGCATTCTACGGCAGGAACCCGGGAAAATACACACCATGTGCGTTTTATTGCGCATGCAAAGTCTGCGATCACTGATCTTTGTTATTATTAGAGATCGGCGGTTACGATCGATTGATGGAGGGAAGAAATTATTAGTCCATGTAAAAATACTATAAAAATATTGGTGACCGCATCGACAAGACTCGAGGAGTCTGGTGTTTTATTAGCAGATGAGAGAAGTTGTAACTTGTACCTCGGGTATATTGCACATTATTTTAAAAATACAGAAAGATAGCCTGCATGCTATTGGTGCTAACTATTATGGCACAGTTTTGGGAGAAGAGATCACAAGCGTTCGCCAAAATTGTCTTCCTCCATGAATACCTTGTGAACATTGTCACGTCAAAGTGGCCACGGGATGGGCAAAGGACATGTATACACATGTCTGACATGTAGGGTAAACTGGGGTAAAAATGCCCGTTTTTCTAGTTTTTGCAAAATAACTCAGCATTGCTAGGAGAAACTAGGAAACAAACGTGTTGTTTTTTCCGCTACATACATGTATTTCCTCTAATGTGTGCAAATATAAACTTATTGTAATCATGCTGATCAGGGAAAATTTTCCAGGGGAAGGAAGTTTGGCAGGCATTTTTTACCCGGGTTACGGGGTAAAAACGCCCGCCCACATTTTGTTTGTCAAAAGATGATTTTACAAGAGATTATCACAGTATTTAATACTCGGGGGAAACTATATAAAATACAAACAACTTTTCAAACACAGATAACTACAAACTTTATCAATTTAACAGTTATTCTTATGTAGCTTGGAAGTCAAAAATTTGCTAAAAATAATTTGCACACAACAAATTTGTAGGCTTATAACTGACCAACATTGCTAAGCTAAAATAATAACACCCATACATTGTAGCTCCAGCTTAGGGTCTTCTGGTCCAGGGACATTACCCCCTAAAGCTCCTGGTCACTGAAATACCTCCAATAATCAAGGGAGACTAATTTCATTTGGAAGCTAGACCTGTTTTGTTGTTATTTCTGCGATATTGACCACCAACTCACCTTGGTACTGACTTCGAACGCGTCTGACTCAGTTTGTGTTCTTGTTTTGTCTTTAAAAAATCCTCTAATCGTACAATGAACACTCACACACACACAAACAATTTGTTCTACCTAAAACTGATGGGTCTACCCTAATATTCAAATTAGATGATTTAAATAATAAAAAAATTAAAAATAAAGAAGTGTATACAAAATAAATAGATACGACCCTTGACCCTTGAGCATGACCCCTGTTTCATCCCTTATGGTATTGGTGAGTTTGGGGCAATTTCAAAGGCCCATTGCTCAAAATCTAGAAAAGAATTTCTATAGATAATTAACAGAATCCACTTTCAAAATTGACTCTAAGCCTGATTTTTTAGGGGGTAATATATCCACTTAGCCTTCAAAACTTCACAAATCTACTGATATGAGTGACTTTTTGAGATTTTTAACCCCCTTTTGCCCACATGAAATGTTAGTTTGCTTGTTCTAAGATTTTCATATTAGGTCAGTGTCTAGGTACATGTATCTGAGTGCCCCAACTAAGAAAAGTCATATTAACTTCATTGGATGTTTGGCAGGGGTAGGAATAGACCAATAAAAGTCCAGTATTGAACACTCTGTAATTGATCAAACCTGAACAATAAATCGCAAAAATACATTGTTATTCTAAAAATAGTGGACTTCGAGTAGCTAAAAGTTACTCATGCCAAAGAATACAGCTGAAGAAAGCCTAACCTTGAGGTTTTAAGAGATAAATAAGGCTACAATCAAGTTTTACATCAAAGATGCTACCGGGCGTTTTTACCCCGAGGCCTCTGATTTTGCTTGGGGTAAAAACGCCCACTCAAAAAACATTACTAAGCAATTCTTGTATATTTGGTTTGCGGTAACACCATGTGTGTATCTACTTGCCAGGTAGAGTTGTTCTTAGGGAACTGTCTTGCTTTATTCTACTGCCGTGGAGTAGATAAAGCAATTCTTTATAAAAAATTCTAGAATTTTGATGATGTTGTGTTGTGTATATAAACCTTTGTCAATATTATATATCAACCAAAAAATTGAAAAAATTAAACGTTTTGTTCTTTTACAAAATCATGTGAAGTACTACAGGCCAAAGCTACGATGGTCAATTTTTAAAAAAATTTTTTTGAAACTTGTTTTCAACTTCACCTACATACCCTTTAAATATGACAGTGAATTAAATTTATTGTATTATTAGTTTTTATACAAGGGCTACTCAATAGAAATAAATCCCATTTAATAATTCATCTTGTAACTTTTTAGTAATGGTAGAAACATGTCAGGTGGGCATTTTTACCCCATGGGCATTTTTTACCCCAGTTTACCCTACCTTCTTGTACACATGCACACAGCACACAACCGACAGCAACGTTGTGTTGTGGCTGGGCTTCTTATCTTCGCAAAGACATGTCAAATTACTCAAAGGCTCACATGTGACCAACGGTTGACCATGGGGTTTGTTCCTCCATGGGTTGACCAAGCTATGAGTATGATACAGAAGTATCCTGGATGTACATTGTGTAAGTTGTCTGCAGAAAATTACTTTCAGGCATTCTTAACGACCCTATAATTATTTTAACGTACAAAGTTACCCTTGAAAGATGCCAGAAAATCTCTTGTTCGTGTACATCGATCGATTTTTGTTTAGCTCTGTTCCTAAACATCCTCGTTCATAACATTTTAGATTCCATCCCCCACAATTAATTGCTTTTAAAGAAATGCTTAAAATCTTCCCCAAAAACGTATTTTAGGGCAAACTAATATTTACACATTGTCATCAGCAATCAGGTTTAAAAAAATTAAAAGACGAACGTAACATCACAAGCCCTACACCCACAGTACACTATCAACAAGCCATACGAGGAACGAAGCCTAGCTGTTTCTGGTTGCGATGCGCCGAAAACGTACAGTTACCTGACTGGGAAATTATGCTGATACTGTTACGTCATAATTATGCAGGCCAGCGCAGAGAGGCATGGTTGGAATGTGCTCGGGAGTTTCCCGAGCAATCATGCAGACGGGCCAAGACTTTTCTCGCGGGGCGGTGGGTGGACTAAGTCAGGTGAGTCAGTGCGGGCGCTGTTGGTGAATTGGCTGCGCTGTGCGTGAAAGGAAAACGAGAAACGTCTTGCACCAAGACTAGTGTTAATTTTAAGCCCTGGGATATAAATAATCACCACAAAAGGAATACATGTGTCTAGGTCAGCATGCAACAAATGGTTCACACTGTTGTTCTTTTGTTTGACTTCCCCAAAATGTACTCTTTTTTTAAAAACAGAAATGGCGTGATGGTCGTGGTGCTCACCAGAACATTATCCCAGCTTCCACAGGAGCTGCTAAGGCTGTTGGGAAAGTTATCCCAGAGCTTGACAAGTAAGTTAAATACCATACAAAAACCAACTTTATGATTTATAGCAGCTGTGCATAGCATACGTTTATACTTTGAGACTGTCTAATGTATAAAGTCAATTGAGTTTGTCCACAGACCTCGCAAGTAATTAGATGTTGTTTTCACGTTTTAGGTCTATAAGTGCTTCCAAGTCTTTGAGTTTTGTGAATAAGAAATGCAATATTTTTCTATTTAAAAAAATACTGACATTTCCAAATATTTTAATTTGAAGACCTAGCATATATATGTGTTGTCAACTCTGACAACAGAACTGATAGTTTTGTTAATCATCTCAAGTTTTTCCTTGTTAAAAAAATACCGTGATGGTTTTTCACCCTCTTCTATCCCGCAGGTCTTATACCGAATAAGAACACCCTCCATTTTCGTTTTACAAAGATCAACAAGATCAGCTTGTTTTGACTTGAGTTCTTGGGCGACTGTTAAATCCCCCTGAGAAATTTGATTAGATAGATTTTGAATCAGTCTCAATGAGGGACTCTCTCTTACTATTTTTGTTTTGTTTTTCCATGAAGCATACAACATTGTTATTGATCTAATCTCCAAAAGTAGTAGAGCTCCTCAAACTCTGAATGCTCCTTTGAATCTAGACCACTTTCATCTCCACCTATGGTCTGCTTCGATCCAACAACTGAAGATGAGATACTGAAAATCATCAAGGCATCAGCGACTAAGTCATGCAGCCTGGACCCTATTCCCACATGGTTCTAAAAGGAAAACATTCAAGACCTTCTTCCCATCATAACTGAGATAGTCACATACCTGCCAACTGTCCCGGTTTTGCCGGGACAGTCCCGGTTTCTGAGTTTTGAAGACCCTAAATATCGGGACTGTCCTGATTTCTCAACTTTCCCGATTTTATTTTTAACTAGACATTGCGAGTTTATTTTTAACTAGACATTGAGAGTTTGTGAACAAACTCAAGGTGTTCGGTTTGCGGTGTAAAAAACAAATATTGCACTTTGCTTTGTTCTCAAGATTTGTAATAACAAACAAATGATGACGTCATTTCGAGTTCAAGAAGTTAATATTATGACTAAGTCACCCCAGTCAAACTTTTGGTTTTTGCAGACACACACAGCTTTGAAAAGTGCACCTTTAAAGCAATACCACGTGACACATGATGACGTCATTAAGCTAAGACTCCACAGTTATGTTGCTAATATGAAGGAGATTATGTTTACCAATTTTGAAACAATTGTCAGAAACTCTGACACACATATCTAGTAAAAGTGTATTTTAGATGTTTTTAGTCTGCCGCTAGAGGACGCACTATTTTTTGGTGACAGCATCGGTATTATTATTTTTTCAACCAGACCTTTGTATTATGTGATTGTAAACCATCAAATGGTGTACATTTCAACCTACATGTAGAAGCCATTAAATAACGCCTTTTCAAAGCATTTAACAGTCACTTCCGGTTTAGACAGATCAAAAGGTCAACAAAAGGTCACCAACATATCAATTATTGTGAAGTTCGAAAAGCCCTTTCATATTGTCAAAGTAGCTTATGTGGTGTAGGAAATATGAACTTATGAAATATTGACGACTGTAGAAGAGACTTACCCTAAGTAAGGGGCATGTGTGTTTTAAACGCCTTGAACGAAGACTATTCTACATGAAGCTTTTTTGCACTCTATAGATGATCACTGGAGCGTGACTCTGCTGCACCGCTAATACACTACACGTTGTGTGTATGCCTACGTGTAATGTTCATGCACATACCTCCCTCCCTCGTCGGGGGGGGGGGGGGGGGGGGGGGCGCGCACGGTAGTGTCCTCTCCACGGCATGTTACCCGCCCGGCACTGGGTAGTGTCAGGAACCCCACTGGCTCAAGCGAGTCCTCCGTTCCGGCGTCGACCAGTGGGGCGAGAGCAAAGGCAAAATCGACAAGGTGTAAGAAACCCAAAGCTGGTTCGATAAAAGGAAGTTGTGGCAAGCGGGCTCGGGCGAGCCCCCAACCCATAATTTCAGGCGGGCTTTTGGGCACAAGGGCAGAGGAATTATCCTTGTCTAGACCCGCCGCGGTGAACGACTCACCGCCCAACAGGGGAGAAAGAAACAAAAGAAACTGCCATCTTTTGTTCTTCCTCCGGTGACTCACCCATATGTGTGGAAAATCCAACTCGGCCCGAGGCTACCGTCAGCCTGGCCGTTTTCATGGAAGCATTCTGGTCGATCACAGCATCGCTGGCGGCAATGTCTGGGTCCGGATCAATTGTTCCACCAGGATTAAGCCACCAAGGCCCGCCTTTCGAGGCACCAAGGGCTCAGGCCTACCCCACACAGTCCAGGGATGGCTACGGGGAAACCAACTCGGTTCCGTGAGTCTGTGATAGACCGCGCGCTCGAAAGAGAGATTCGTTCCCTTCTCACAAAGAACACTATTCGCATTGTACCCAGAGAACAAGAACTCACAGGGTTCATGTCATGTTTCTTTCTAACACCGGGGAAGGGCACCGATGTCTGGCGAACGATTCTGAATCTAGAACCGCTCAACAGATTCATCAAGCCAAAACGCTTCAGGATGGACACACTGCGGGTGGTCCTAGACTCCCTACTGATTCCATCATGGGCTGCATCACTGGACCTACAGGACGCTTACCTCCATGTACCGTCCTCCCAGACCATTACAAGTTCCTGCGATTCCGTTACAAGGACATCACTTACGAGTTCACTGTCCTCCCCTTCGGTCTTTCAACGGCCCCCAGAGTGTTCACGAGAATTGTGAAAGCACTCGGGGCACATCTTCATGGGCAAGAGATTACCACATTCATGTATCTAGATGACTGGCTCGTTGTGGGCTAGTCAGAGGCGAAGGCTCGATCATCCATGTCCATGACGCTAGATCTAACGAGCTCCCTCGGGTTTATCGTCAACGAGTAAAAATCTCGTCCGACACCAACTCGGCTTCCAATTTTACTTAGGGCGGAAATCGACCTCCAGAAGGGGATCGCCTGACCATCTCACGAGCAAGTGGCAAACTAGCGGCAATGTGTTCAACTTTTTCTACAGAGAACATCGGCCTCAAGCCTTGCTTGGCTCCGCCTCCTGGGGCTCATGGCCAGCATGGTAGACCTGGTAGGGTTTTGCAGGCTCCGCATGCAGCCCCTGCAACTACACTTGTTAGCTTTCTACCGACCAAAGCGGGACAAGTTGGGTCATATGATCCCGATACCTTGCCATATTCATCCCCATCTCTGATGGTGGCTCCAGGAGGCAAACGTAGCAACGGGTTTGTCCTTTCGCCAAATCCAACCGTCCGTCATCATCACGACAGACGCTTCATTGACACTGCCCCCACGACAGGTGTGTGGTGTATGGGAAAGAAGTTTCCAATCACATCAACTTACTGGAGATGTGGGCAGTGGTGAATGCCCTCGAGCAGTTTCCAATAAAGGCTTGTAGTCTTTTTACTTTGCATTCTACAATAAAGGCAAGAAACATTGAACGCGAGAGGGATTTTCAGAACCATGCAATATAATGATAAATATCACAGTGCATCATGCGATACCGCCTTGACCAAAGACTGCATGTGTCGAGGCATGCTTAGGCAAATGGGTTTTCCCCCCAATTGCAATAGCCACCATCGCTGATGTGCACGCTTAAACCGTACTACAGCTTAGTCTTCGATGGTATGCACCCAATAGCCGCCGACAGCATGGTCCGCAAAGCACACAGTTCCTCGGAAATGTTAGCTTGTTTACGAAAACTACATGTACACTACTTGTAGGCTTTGTTTTACCAAAATGACACCGACTACGATACCTTGGATCGATAGAAAGATTATTTTACTGTAAACGTAAGATTTTTGTTCTTCCTTATTTTGTTTTGTCTTGTTGTTTTGGGGAAGTTTTTGCGGGGTATTTTTGCAAAGTCAAAAATGCTATGATAAAGACTCATTGATTTTGAACACATGCGCGATTGTGTAAAAAAAAATGATTAAACCTTAGTTAAATTTTGTAATGTTTTTTGCCATGATGCCTCTCAATTTTTACAAAAATGCCGTGGTGCCCCTTTTTATATTTACGAAATTGCTGCGATGCCCTTCTAATTCTGGAAAAGGCACAGCAATTATTGCCGTGCCCTTTTGAACACGAAATTCGAGGCCTGTAACAGATGATGCTCTTGTTAACGATCAATGCTGGGCAATGGCAGTAGCTAGGATCAAACCGTACCCTGGGAGGATCAAAGAGACCCTAAGGGTGAATATTTGTGGTAAAGAATACATGTAGGTTGAATCAATGAAGTAGAAATCTAACAGATCTGAGAAACTTTCAACAAAATTGGTATTGGCTTCATGTTGAATCCACTTGTAAGCATTTCACATATGCAATTAAAGCCTTTGTGTCTTGTGTGTGTAGGAAACTGACAGGAATGGCTTTTCGTGTTCCAGTACCAGATGTGTCTGTGGTTGATCTGACTGTACGTCTTCAGAAAAGTGCTTCTTATGATGAGATCAAGGCAGTCATTAAAGCAGCTTCAGAGGGGGAACTTAAAGGAATTCTTGGATACACCGAAGACCAGGTATATGTATATATATGAAGGAAGAAAGAAGAACTACTTAGCAGCCATTGCTAATATTTACTTAACCCATTCCTCAACAGTTGACACTTTTTATTATGAGTTTGTTGACAAAGGAAGTCACAATGTGTGATTGGTGAGTGTACGCTATATTGGCGGAGTCCCTATTTTTTAAATATTTTTGTTCGGGGTTGCCAGTCAGAAGCCATACAAGCCATCGATTGTATGAGGTCTGACTGGCACAGCCGAACAAAGATATTGACAAAAGCGCCGACACCTTAATCCGCTAATAAGTTTGAATGAAAAAACAAATCATGGGACTGCTGCTGAACAAAGAAGAGTACCGATGATATAGACAGTTTATTAAGGAACCTACATACTATTACATCTAGAGAAAAGTCAAGGCCACTTTGAATCTACTCTGCTGTTGGTGGGGGAGAAATAGTTAACTCTTGTGTAATATCAGTGTGAAGCAAGCAGACTGATGCGAGTGTGGCACCCTAAGAAGAATTTCAGCACTTCATCAGATCTACAATGTATATTCAGATCTTCTCATGGCTTTACCAATCTTATTCTGTTCCAAGTTAGATAGTTTCCATATGAAAATCTACCATGAGTCTGTCTGACCAAATGAACAGAAAAACCTCAAGATAGTAAATGCATAGACAGGTAAAATGGTAAAATGGATATAATTGGGAAAGTATTCAATGCATTGTACAGAGTAAAACAGATCCTGAGTTGAAGTTCAGTTGTCCATTGATGGACAAATTATTTTTACACTTGCACTTGAATGGGTTGAAAAATCTAACATAATCAGTTTTGACAATGAAAGTAGGTATCACAATGACATTTTCTGAAGTGTTAGTAGCTGGGTTTTTTTTAGTTGCAGGTTGTTGTACACATGAAAAGAAACATTTTGATACCTCACTTGTTGAAATACTCCATATATTTTTCGAGTTACAGCCCATTTTAATGTTGTCAGATATACACCATTTTTAGGGAAAAAGGCAAAAATGCTTAATTTCCCATATTTGAGAGCTCATACATGTATCTCAAAAAGCAAGAGCCCTATTACCCCCAAACTTCATAATCTACTTTAAATCTGGGAGTTTATTACTGTAATTTAATTTCAGCCTCAGGGGATAAGTAGTTTTTAAAAAATGGAGGACTAAATCTTGCCCTTTAGTCAATATTGACTGTTGAAAATCACCAAAAGACTATGAATCGGGGCACAAAACCATCAAAATTCAGTAATTTTAACATAACTTGAGAAATAATCAACGTATCAACATCAAACTTAAAGTAGCATCTTGCAGAAACATTTCCCTATAATAATAATTATGCAAGGTTAAAAATTAGTGACTCAGACAATTAAAAAAAAGTGAGAAATACATGTTTTTTGGTCAAAAACAATAATTTCTTTATTTTTACTTTTAAATACTATTTAAAAGCACCAGTTTTACAAACAATGTTACCAATGTTACAATGCTACCTTGTAGCCTCTGTTTTAAGTAAATTTACATGTCAAATGAACTTTTGAAATATACAGAATAATAATTTTCATACAGCTCTTGAAGATAATCCATTTCAGCCACAACCCAAGTTCTCCCATTGGCTGAGGTAACAGCGAAGTCATGTGCAAAAACAAACCTACAGTCTATTGTATCAATATCATCTACGCGGGGCCAGCGGTGGACATTTTGTGCCCCTCTACTCAAAAACTGCACTACTCCCCTCTCTGCTGTGTGCACATTAACTACACAACCAATGAACCAATCGTTTTCATAGGCTACGGCTACCCATTCACCTTGAGACCTGAACTCATAAGAATGATAATTTTCTGGTTTGGCATTACCTGTTTTTTGCTTCTTTGTTGCAGGCATTGATGATGAGGGAGAGTCACTATTTCCAGTCATATTAGTACATGTTTTTGTTTGGGAGTGAGAGTTATTTATGTTTAAACTTATGGCCAAATCACCTCTTGTGTCAAGAACTGCCTTTAGATCTGACACAAGGGTTTCCAAGTCTTTTTTCCCAAACACAAGACGCTTGTCTACTACACCTAGTATAGTCTTAAGATATCTTATCTCGTCCTTAATTATCTCAAGTTTCTCATTACACCTTACAGGTTGGGATATGACATTGTTAACATCATCTGATGTAATGCAGGGGCCACCATGTTTTCTTACTTTTGCAACTAGTGTTTGTTTTGCTTCAATTTTTGCAGCTTCTTTTTCTTTCATTTTTCTGCTTGCTTCTTTCATGCGCTCCTCTGTTTTCCTCACTACCTCCCTCTCTGCATCTCTGTGCTTTTGCCTAAGTGCGTGACTTTTTTCTCTGGCAGTGTGTAGCAATCGTGACTGGTCATCACATGATTTTGAGGACAGCCACTTTGAAATTGTCTTGTTGGTTTTCACCATCTGGATGCTAGAGTGATGATGCAAAGAGGCATGTCTACGGCGGAATTGACTATAGTCTAGGTTGCCAAACTCATACTCTGAAACTAGATTTGTCACCTTACAATGTTTCATCTTATCTCTTAGCTCATCATCTGGCTCACTTCCATAAATACCCCCTTCAAGGAAATCGTTAAGTTGTCTCTTTGTAACTTCGACAAATCCACCCATAATTTTCTCTAAAACACTCTTAGTCAAATCTGAATTGGATTCTTGCTCTTTATATAAACTTCCAAACACCACATCTTGCTTAACTGCAAACTCTGGAAACAGACAGACACCTTCCTTCAAAAGTTCTGAACCATCCTGGCACCAGTCCTGAAACTTCTTCAACATGGCCTGGATATACTTGTATTGGTCTAAATAATGTACATTGCTTTGCAGCAAGTTCCAAAAAGGACCAGTGACTACATAATAAATTATACCAAGAGCTCTTTCAATGGCATTTATCTGTGGGCAGTTGCAGTCTAAAAGAACACTTTCCAACTTCATGTTCAGGGGACCTTTGTATTCATGTAAAAATGTGGATATGTGGTCACGATGAAAATACAAGCCTGCAGCACCTTGAAAGAAATTATTAAAACGGTTCATCCTGAAGCTTGTAATAAAGGATGGCTCATTCAGCGTTTCAGAGCAGAAAGCATCCCATTGAGCTTTGCAACCGTTCTTCTGATCCCCTCTTGGTCCTAGTACATCACAACCTGTTCGGATGTATCGAGCCCCAGACGACTCACCTGAGGAGTTAAATCTGCTGAACTTTGCACTAGCATTCCTGCCCAGACCGTGGCCCATGTCTTTAACCAGTTCCTTCTCACACATTTTCAAAACACTTTCACATGTGTTTGATAGCCCAAGAAGAAAGTGGGCATTGCAAAACAAAAAATGCAAATCTATCGAGTCCTCGCCCAGAAGACTTTCACGGTAGGACTGAAGTTGGCTATTGAATGATTTGTTTACACTAGATCTGTCCCACATTACAGCAAACATATTTCCCACCATACGTTTAAAGACCTCATCCTTGTCATTGTCACTTATGATGTCACTTAGCTCATCCATCAAGGCAATGACATTATCTAAAAGTGCAGTGCCGTCTTCTACTGCAACAGATGAAAACCCCCTGATAATGTCTGTCCCGTCTGTAAGGTTACCTGTTGTCCGATAATTTTGTTGCCATCTCTTGAGGTTCCATCACCATGCAGATCCCACCTTTCTGAAGAAAGCATACATTCTGCAACTTGAAGCTTGCTTAATACTTGTGCCCTGTCAACCATAATATTTGCTGTTGCAGCAGACGGGACACTATCAATATTTTCTTTGTTGAATAGCCATTTACAAACTGTTCCAAGAACACCCCCTACCTTGGTCGTTGGAATATCATATTCGCAACACAGCTCCATCACACACTTTTCTACATTTTCTTTGAATGGCCGTCCCTGCCCCTCCCCTCTTAGCTCTATTTGGTCAGAGACCAACATTGCATGTTGAAAGTCTAAACTTGCATATTCAACCTTTAGATCCTTCAAGTCTTTTTGCAGTTTTTTGTTCCCGTTAATTATTGACAAAACCAATTTTGTTTGAGCACTCATCTTCTTTTGCAAACCTTTAATCTTACCCTTCAACCTTTGAACTTCCACTGATTTCATAAGTAATTCTTTGTTTCTGATTTTGTTCTCTTTTTGTTGAAGACGCAGTTTTTTTCTTCTCAGGCTTTGATACGTGGCACTTGATTTCAAAGTTTTCAACACATCTGTTTTTTCTTTCAACTTAATTTTCAATCCCTGCACTTCCAATTCAATAGCTTTGATCTTCGTGCTTTTGGAATGCAGATTTGTCTCAAGATCTTGCACAAGTTTTTCCATCCCATTAATGGTATCTGATTTTTCCTTACACAGATCTGTAAGAATGTCTACTTTCTCCTGAAGGTCTCCTTTTTCTTTTGTTAGAGATTTTAGTATTGCGTCTTTCTTTTTTCCATCCTTTTTTTCTTTCTCAGTGGAAGTACATTCCAGTTTACTTATTTTACTACTTGAGGTGGTAGTATTACTTACTCTACTTTTACTTACATTACTTTGACATGTACCATTATCTACATTACTTGCCTCCAATACAGGCACTACATTCACTTCTATTACCGTGTCAAGAAATTCATTGGCTGCATTACTTCTTCTCTTAGATTTGTTGAGTTTTGTTTACGTCAACCTAGTTTTTTTAAGTTCGGTTCTTATCATCTGTTCTTGGTACCTATTGGAATATAAATGGTTCACAGCTGAAAATACTTCACTTCCAAAAGCGCTTGCCAATTCTAGAAGAATTCCTCGGGACAAGAGATCATCACGCTGCATCGGTGGACTGTCCAAGGAGAGGCGGGTTATGTCAGCTGCGTCACATCTTGGACCTGAAAATATGAAATGCAAGATAGAAAACTTTAATTTAATTGGAAAACAACAAGATAAAAACTAAAATTTTAGGTAGGAGCCTTCAGTGAAGATAACAAAATATTATACAACACTCACCTAATAAGTTGAGATTGATAGCTTGGCAATAGAAGGTTTGCCGATCAGGTGCTTGAAGTGCAAGAACACGATTTACAACTGATTCGATTAGATGCCTACACTTAGCCGAGGGGTAGTTTGGGAAAAGCTTTCCCATCCAGATGACAACATCTTTCCATGATATTTGATAGTTGACCTTTAATGAGTACAGTTGAAGAAGTAGCTGATGTGTTGGCTCTAACTTTGGTATGTTTGGGCGCCGTCCACGACCTGCTGCTACAAAGATTGACTTGAGCAGTGCACCATTTCTGTCATCTGTTCAAATAAAAAAAAGAACGTATTAAAATTCAAATATTTTTGCGCTGTGTTTGATCGTTTTGAATGTCACTCAAAGGCCCAACAAACTTACTAAGAAAATGAGAACAAAAAGGAAACCAGCTGATCAGGGGGAAAGGTGGATGCCTGAATGTGGTCTAATGAAGACTATTAAAAACAATTAGGAGCATCTGAGGGCAAACTTTTTCTATGTTTACGAATATAGCAAGAAATGTTCACTCACTCAGTGTGATTTTGGTTTTTGGTAAAACACGATAAATGCGTTCGCCATGACACAGTTTTCATGAAAATAACGTAATATTGGCACAATTTAATCAATTAAATGTTTGAAAAACAAATGTATGGAAACATGCACAAACTTAGGCTCACTAAACAAGAGGGTATGCACAGAACCGGGGTAAACTGAACTTTGTGAATTTTAGTTTGCTCCAGCGTCTCCCCCGAAATTTGTTAACGCCATCTTAGAACTCATCTTTTGTACACGAGACTCGGACCACCCGTTAGATGTTTTTTTTTATTATTTCCTCTAGACAATTATCTAAAATTAAACAACAGCATCGAAATATGTATTAATAATCTCATTAAGTGGGTTTTTTTCTTTCCGAGATTAATGGAGTTAATATGAAGATTTTGAGTTTGAAAGTGCTGCCTCGTTTTCAGAAATGTACCCACAACACGGTCAAGTCACGTCGAGCGTACCCGTTACTGCGGACAACCGCTGCCAGAGCCTGCCTCGCAATAATCATCTATTTCGGGCTCGATTCTACCCCAAATGAACTCTAAAAGTAACACTTTTGTAGTCTTTGATATATATTTATTTTATTTACTTACCTATTTCAGTGAATATTGCTTTCAATTTTGTGTCATTTTCACCAGGAAATACTGCTTCGGTCGGTTCCATTTCCGACACTCCAACGGAAGTTGACCGGCTTGATTGTGACCCACGCGCGGATGTGTATTTTTACAACGGTCGTGATGGGGCTTCGTTCGATGGCTCTGCGCTCGTTCGCCGTGCCTCGCGCAGTGTAGCCATTAGGGGAACTATTTTCTGAAGGAAATAAGCTTTATTGTATATTTTTTAGGGTCTTGGCATGAATAAAACGCGATGAAATGACGTATTTAAATATTCAAATCTTGTTTTTAAATTCTTTTCCAAGTGCTACCCCCATTATTTTTATACCAAAATAAAGCTTGCATTCTCCTTGTTTTCATTACACATCATCTGGCTGCATATATCCTTCCGCGAAAATGCCCCATTCATAAAAACAAACCTGTACACAGACGCGCCGGCCCTTTTTTGCGACCACACAACGGTTCGCTCACTGAAACCCGACGTTGTTGTGGACTGCGTGCCGACAAAATGTTATTCCCAATTCTAAAATGAGGGGCATCTAATGAAAGACAATTACCTCGGCTTTCTTTTCGTACTTTATTTCATGGAAAAAGAACTAGCTTTAATTCACATTTTGAGCTCTGAAAATTGCAATTTTCCAACTGCGCGAACGTAAGTTTCCGAGACGGAAGTCCCTTTCCTGTGATACCTAATGAAAGGGTTTGGTGCTTTGGCAAGTTGTAAAGGGTTCTAACAAGGTTTATAACAAAAACATTATCATGTGTGTAGTTGGTTATTTGTTTGTATCATTGCAAACATGTAAAGCATGCGAACGCAAGGAGTCTTACAAATAGTAAAATCTTACTTTTTCCGTGTGTGAAATGTTTATTTTTGTACATATTATTTTTGATAAGAGTTTGATTAATTACAGGTGGTGTCTATGGATTTCCGTGGGGATGCTAGATCCAGTATTTTTGATGCTAATGCTGGTATTGCTCTAAATGATAACTTTGTCAAGCTTGTATCTTGGTAAGTGTGTAACCTTTTATAATTATTAGCTATTGATAAGATTCCCATTTATAGTTTCAGGAATCCTATAAGTTTACAGGCAATTCCATAATCATGTTTATATGTACCTGGGCCTATTTTCATGACGATGCATGCTTAACGCAGAATTCAGGAAGATTTCCTCGCATGTATTAACCTGAAATTGTGTTTAAACATCTTATTATCTGTAAAAATAGGCCAATATTAAAACTCAGATTTATCTTTTTTTCTTATACCACATGCGAGTCTGTTGACATTCATGTTAAAAAAATAGTATCAGGCATGCATTTCTCCATTTTTTTTTTTTTTATTTTTTTTTTTTTAGCCTAATATATGCCTGGTAACAACAGTGTACACTTACAATCATGTAAAATAAGCCTAGTACGTGCTAACAATGCACCTAAGAGCATAATAAACCCCAACATTTTCTAGGGTACCATTGTGGGTATCATGTCTCATGCGTTTCGGCTGCCTCGCTCCGCACTTGCGTTGTGCCTTTGAAAATTTTCCTTTTTTTTTTTCAATGGGCAGTTGCATGCCTGTAGTATACAAGTAACAAATGTTTAAGAGAGCAATGGTGCAATTTTTTTTCTTGATGAGTTGAAAGATGGAATCTTCTTTTTGAGGCGAAGCCTAGTTTATTGGAACATTCCATCTTACATCAAATGAAAATATTCTAACTATTGCACGAATTAGAAAATTTATTATTTGTTTTATATAACATCAAAGTAGATCTTTGTATATTTTTATTGGATGACACAACTTTCAAAAACAAAGCGACAATGTTTTATTGTGAGATTAAATCCATTTCTTTGGTTTGGCTTGTTTGAGTTAAACAGTCACTAAATGCGTTCTCTACTGCTGTTAAAGGCAGTGGACACTATTGGTAACTATTGTAGAACTTGAGGTCTCAAAACCAACCATCTAAACGCACACACCTTCGTGTGACAAGGGTGTTTTTTTTTCTTTCATTATTATCTCGCAAGTTCGATGATCGATTGAGCTCAAATTTTCACAGGTTTGTTATTTTATGCATATGTTGAGATACACCAACTGTGAAGGCTAGTCTTTGACAATTACCAATAGTGTCCACTGCCTTTAAGACAGGCCAGCGCCATAATGTAGTATGTGCCTTGCGCACGGTGAATGGACAAAAAATGCACAGTGAATGACAGAGTGTGCAAAAGTGTTTTTTTTTTTTTGCTATCATGTGACGGACAATCCCCCAATCAAATGGCAAGGAACTGCGTGGGTGTGGGCCTTTGCGACTAGTGCTACTAGTACTGTAGTCGCGACTATTGATTGCTTAGTCGAGTCGCGACTACCGTTTTTCAACTACTCGATTAATCGTGCTGCCACTACTACGTGTACTAGTCGCAACTATTAAAAAAAACAGTCGCGACTACCTGTTTGTAGAACCAATTGTGTTGCTCATGACAAATCACAAAAACTTAGGTCTACGTCACTCTACTTGTACCTGTAGAGCAAATTACTACAATTGCATATTCCCTATGCGCCGCTAGGTAACACTAAGACTTTTTACAACCAGTGCAACAGCGCCCTCCATCGCCCAGTGCACGACGGCGCGAACGCCATGCGCAATCGTCCTCTTTCTCTCTTAGCTCCGAAAAGGTGACACGTTAATTTTTTAGGCTCCCTAAAAGATTGTTACTTTTCCGTAAACTGAGTCTCTTTTGAGAGATAAGCTGTGTTTATTATTATTGTACTTGATAAAGATGTGTTTGTAGAGTGTGTGTGTCGTCTTTGTTAATTTCTTAGTTGATAAAATGAGTTCTAGAAAGGCAGGGAGGGGTCGCACTGTCGCTACCGGGGATACTTCCCTTTCCCCGGGACAGCTCGACTCCTCGGGGGGCTACGCCGTTGACGGTCCGTCGTCGGCGCAGTCCTCCCAACCTTCGCAGCCCCTGCGTGCTGCGTCGGTCATGGACCCAGTTGACTTCGGGGGGAACATTTCCCGTTCCCCCTCGTCGGTCAGCGTCCAAGGGTCCAGCCTGTCTAAGGGTAAACGCCCGGGTACAAGCAAGAAAACAACAAATCCTGCTACCTGGGCCGTTACTAAGAAGAATAAGGCACAAGGAAACCCCGTTCCGGGGTCTTCCACGCCTGCCGCTAAGCCACCCACTGGCCTACTGCGGACGGAGGGGGTCCCCCCTCCGCGTGTCTCAGTGCGCCATTCCCCATCCAGCCCCACCGAATCTCCCTGGTGGGGGACGGGGTTGAGTTTGCCGACCGTAACCCGGCCGCTCATGCCATCGGGCTTGCTCATGCCGAGCCGGTGAACTGGGGTTCCCCCCGGTATCCCGCGCTCGGTGGGTCCGTCCTCATCCTCGGGTTTTACCCGTTGTTCTGGGATCCCCGTGACACAACCCGTGTCCGAAGGGACATCTGAGGTTACCCCAGCCCTCTCTTCCCGTCGAGGGAAAAAGGCCAAAAAGGGGAATAGGTCACGGCGCTCTTCGAGCTCCAGTGATTCCTCCCGGGAATCCCGCAGGGGCAAACGTCACCGCGGTGACTCGCTTTCACGGGCCGACTTCATGGAGGCCTTTCAAACAGGTTGGAGCAGGGCCATGGCCCAGTGGCTCCGCCCGTTTTGTCGGCCCTTCATGGCGTCAGTATTTTCTGACTCGGGTTCATCTGTGGGCCATGATAATAGTACTGGGCACTCGCCCGGGACGAGTCGCCCCCCTGTGGATGACTCGTCCCCGGAAGAGGACGAGTTGTCCGCTATGCAGCGGTTGTCAATTCGTGAGACTGAGTTGCGGCTCGTTCAGCGGGACATGATCCGAGCGCTGAACCTGCCGGCCGTGGCCGACCCCTCTCCAGAATACTTTCCCGACTCTGCCCCTGGATCGTGTTTGCACAGATCGTATGGATGCAGTTATGCAGGCAGGGAAATGGCGGGCGCATGCTTCACGCACTGAAGCTTACTATCGTTTTCCCCAAGGGGATTTCGATAAGTATTTTGCGACGCCCGTTCTCCCAGATTCGGCATCGGACAAACTCACTGCCGACCGGGGGGCTACTTCCTCCAAACGTCCCTTCGCCGATAAGGCCCGTGGGAAATTGGAGGAAGTGGCTAAGAAGTTGGACTCAGCCTCCCGTTTTGGGATGCGGTCCACTTCTTTCTTGTTTACTCCTTTCCGAGTATTTGGCCTTGGGCGCTGACGGCGACTCGGCGGTTTCCGCCGATCTCGTGGTCGCTGCCCTGCACTGCCTTGATGATGGCTTGAGGACCATCCTGGACCAGTTCTCACGTATTTCCGCCCTGGCTACGTCTTCCCGTAGGGCGAACGTGTTGGACGCACTGTTCCTTCCTTCAGTGGGAGCGCGTAAGCGTCTTGACGCCTTGCCGCTCACAGGTCCCGACCTTTTTGCGGGCCAGTTCTAGGAATCCATGGAAGCCGAGGCCAAGCGCATCAAGGCTGCAGATAAGATTAACTTAAAGAAACCGGCTGCGCCCAAGGCCAAGGCGAAGAAGCAAGCCTCCTATACCATTCCACGGCGTCAACCTCAGCGGCGCGCCCGTGGTGGGTTTCGCGGCAGGGCCGACACTCAATCTAGTGTCCAGGCTGCGCCGACCCAGATGGGACACCAGCGCCCTCAATCGGGGCGGGGTTTTCACGCGCCAAACTTCCGATTCCCGGGGGCATGGCGCAAGTGACTCGCTTGCCTCAAGGCGGCCTCCCACCGATGGACCGGTGGGGGGCCGCCTTCAAAAATTTCTGGGGTCCTGGGGACAGGTTGTCTCTGACCGGTGGGTCCTCGAGACACTCGAGTACGGCTACGCGCTCGAGTTCACGGGGACCCCCCCGTCGGACATGATAATTCGGCCCACGCCGATTCCGTCCGACATGGGGAAGCGATTGGCTCTCGAGGGGGAGATCTCCTCCCTCCTACAGAAACGAGCAATTTACGCCGCTCCCATGCAAGGGGCGCGGATGGGTTTCATGTCCACCTTCTTCCGTATGGAGACGCTGCGGACCATTCTCGAATCTATTGTCACACCCGCCTGGGGGGCGAGCTTGGACCTGAGGGACGCGTACCTCCACGTGCCCATCAGGCCCGAGGATCGCAAATTCCTACGCTTTATGTACAACAGCGTCATGTACGAGTTTGCGACCCTGCCCTTCGGGTTGTCCACTTCGCCCCCGGGTGTTCACTCGGGTAGTGAAGACAATTGGGGCTGCTCTACGGAGGCGCGGGGGTCATGATCTTCATGTACCTCGACGACGGGCTGGTAGTGGGGCCATCGCGGGCGGCGACGGATGGTTCAGGTTCACCTGGCGCCTCACTTCCGATCTCGGGTTTCTAGTGAACACCGAAAAGTCGCACCCGATACCCTCGCAGACCCCTACCTTCCTCGGAGCGGCTCTCGATCTCCGCCCACCGAGGGGACTAGCCTGCCCTACGGAGGACTGCATACTGAATCTTTTTCAGTGCGTGTCCCTCTTTCTCCCAGCGGCTGTGGCACCGGCAAGGGCTTGGCTCAGGCTCCTTGGCCTTATGGCCAGCATGGTGGACTTGGTGGATTTTTGTCGACTCCGGATGCGGCCAATTCAGCTCCATCTGCTGTCTTTTTACCGCCCTCGACACCACCCTATCCACCTGCCGGTACCCACTACGCCCTGGCTGATCCCGCACTTACTGTGGTGGCTGGACAAGGCCCATCTCACTCAGGGGCGCGTGTTCCGCCCCCCTCAGAATGTGACAGCCGATGCCCTCTCCAGGGGCTATATTGCCCCGACAGAGTGGTCCTTGCTCCCTCAGGTGGCACAGACCCTCTTCCGGCTGATCGACCGGCCCCACGTAGACTTGTTTGCCTCACGGGCAAACAATCAGCTGCCAACGTATTGCTCAAGGGTTCCAGACCCCAACGCATGGCAGATCGACGCCCTGTCGATTCCGTGGGAGGGCCTCCTGGCTTACGCCATTCTCGCTCATCCCCCGGGTGTTGACCAAGATAGAGACTGCCCGCTGCCGGGTGCTCCTCATAGCCCCGTTCTGGCTGCGTCAGCCGTGGTTCCCTCGACTCGTGAGGCTCCTGGTCCACCGCCCGGTGGTCCTGCCTCAACGTCCGGATCTCCTATATCAACCCAGTTCCGGGATGATTCATCCGGCCCCGAGGGAACTCCACCTGACCTGCTGGGTGTTATCACCCAGTCACTCCGCACAGCAGGCCTTTCACGCCGGGCTGCGGAGCTTGCCGCCCAGTCGAGGCGTGCCTCCACTCGTAAGATCTACGATTGCCGACTACGCCATTTCTTTAAATGGTGTAGACGGTGATCTATACGTCCCCCCAGTGCTTCTCTGAAGGACATAGGGGATTTTCTTCTTTACCTTTACGAGAGTGGGCTAGCAACCGCCACGGTTAAAAACTACCGGTCGGCCATTGCAGCCATTCATGAGGGTTTTCCTGATGGCTCCTTGGTTTCTACCAATCGAGCGATCTGTCAGCTGGCAAGGGGCATGTTTGTATCCCGGCCTCCGGTACGCAAACTTGTCCCGTCTTGGGACCTCCAGAGTGTTCTATCCACTCTAGCAGGTCCCCCATTCGAACCCCTCAGCAACGCTCCTTTGCTGCAGTTGTCGATAAAGGTTTCCTTTCTGCTGGCGGCCGCTACGTCGCGCAGACGTAGCGAGCTCCACGCCCTGACACTGGCACCGGGTCACATTCGTTGGGAACCCGGTGGTGTCCGCTGGGTTCCTGACGAAGAATCAGTCTGACTCTTTTCAGCCCCCGGACATTTTTGTTCCGGACTTAAAGTCCTTCTCTGCGGTTGCGGCTGACAGACTGTGGTGCCCTGTCCGGGCGCTTAAATGGTACATAAGCCGCACCAAGCCTATCCGCTCCGGCCATCACCAACTATTCTTGGCCTCCACAACCCCTCAGCCTGTAACGCGCGATACTATCGCTCGCTGGATTGTTACCGCCATCCGCTCCGTTCCGGGCGGGTGGCCGAGGGCAATATTCACGCCCACGACGTCCGCGGGGTGTCGTCCTCTTGGGCATTTTTTAAAGGTATACCGATAGAGGATATAACCAAGGCAGCCTGTTGGAAGAGTGCTACAACCTTCTCACAATGCTACCTGAAGGACGTACTCCAGACTGACGGCCAGGCAGGCCATGCGGTGTTGCAGTCGGCCTCCCGTGGGTCATCCTCCCGCTAGTCCTCTTCGCATCAAGTCTTCACCCTCGGTGAGTTCTTGTCTGTATACCATATATTTGTGCCACTGTTTAACATTGATAATGTTTTTTCCTTGTCCTATCGGGACGACACCCCCCGGGTCGTGTGCGGACAATGTGGCCCCCATATTTTGCGTTTCTTAATTCTTGCAACAGCTGGTGCCTCCTTCCGGTCGCGCCTCGTTGCCATGACGCCATAATAATTGTCTGATGTGCAATAGTCCCGCATATAACCACCGCCTTCCAAAACGGTGCTAGTCTATGCAATTGTAGCAATTTGCTCTACAGGTAAGTAGAGTGACGCAGACTCCCCCCCCCCCCCCCCCCACAGTAGTGTGGGTAGGGTCTACGAACGAATACTTACCTGTAGAGCATCCCTCCCGCCTGCCCCACTATACTTGGTTCTTGTATACTTGTACGTATGAGTTTCTGAGAAAGAGGGCGATTGCTCATGGCGTTCGCGCCGTCGTGCACTGGGCGATGGAGGGCGCTGTTGCACTGGTTGTAAAAAGTCTTAGTTATCTAGCGGCGCATAGGGAATATGCAATTGTAGTAATTTGCTCTACAGGTAAGTATTCGTTCGTAGACCCTACCCACACTACTGTGGGGGGGGGGATTTTCTTACAAAACACAATCCGGCATATTGCGCCTGCAACAAACATTGCCACATTGCATCTTGAAAATAAATTTTTTGTTGCGACTAGTGTCTTAGTCTTGACTATTTGAGGTGTGACTAGTCAAGTAGTAAATTTCACTAGTCTGCAAGTCTGCTAGTCTTATATACCACCCAAGTAGGGTGGTATATAAAACAGTTTGTTTGATATGCCATCGGCACAACAATCCTCTTAGGTCTTTCCAAACAAACAACAACTACAAGTTCATGTAGTGGAGACATTTTGTCCATCAAACAATCATATCTTTGGTGTGTGGTTTTCTTTTAATGAAATCCCCCAAATTAACTTCTGTTTGTACTCTCAGTAATATAGAGTTCTTGGGTCGACACAAAATCTTACCTGCAAACCTAAATATTTAATACAAAATACATGCGACTGGTTTAAAAGTGATGTCAAGAAAAAACAAGCCACTTGTTCTCTGTCAACATTTCTCTTCAAGTTGGAAACATTTTCTAACTTGCCATTTTGTATTGTCAATTAACATTAAACCTGCTGCATAAGTGAATTACTGTTATTGTTATTGAGCTTCCTTGAGTCTAGCTGATTATGTAGCCTTAAAGAAACTGGACACTATTGGTAATTGTCAAAGACAAATCTTCACACTTGGTGTATCTCAACATATGCATGAAATAACAAACCTGTGAAAATTTGAGCTCAATTGGTCGTTGGAGTTGCGAGATAACAATGAAAGAAGAAAAAACACCCTTGTCACACAAGTTGTGTGCTTTCAATGCTTGATTTCGAGACCTCAAATTCTAGTGTTTTATACTATCAATCTCTCCCCATTACTCGTTACCAAGTAAGGTTTTATGATAATTATTTTGAGTAACAACCATAGTGTCCACTGCCTTAAAGGCAAATGCTGATATGCCATACCTAAGCCTTTTGAGGTACAATGGCGGATGTGAGAGGAGTGTACTGTTTGGTTTGGGTGAACACAGACAAATTTACCCAAACCTTAAAGTGTTGTATCATTGTGTCCGCCATATCACAAAAAGGCTTATACATGTAGCAATTTAAAAAGAGTTTGTATTTTAAACTTATCCTGCTTTCTTTGATACCTCCTCACATTATTCCATTTTTGTTTATTCATTTTAACAGCTTCAACAAGGAATCATGTTTGACAGTATTTGTGTTTTTTTTCTTTCTAGGTATGACAATGAGTATGGATACAGTTTCCGTGTTGTTGATCTAATGGCCTATATGGCTTCTCAGTAAAAGTTGCCATGGATACCAGATCAACATAGACATTTTCCGCTCAGAACTACAAGGTCGTTATGGCAGTTTGTATAGATTTCATCAAATTGGTCATTGATCAAGAGTGGTTGGTCTCCAAAGTTTTGCTAAAGCAGAAAGAAGTTTTCTTTTTCAGAGTAAAACTTTCATTTGGGGATTTTGATAAACTTGTTTACAAGTTTAAACACATTTTCATTAAATGCCATTATGATTATTCTTATTATGAAAATGCAATTAACAACTTTCTAGCACTGAGCCAATGACATGTACTTTGCCATGTACCCGAATGCTACTCAACCAAAAATGGTTCAATGGTGCTCCAGCCATTTGTGATAATGTTTCAGTTGTACTACATGTAGCTTATGGTTAAAATAATGACTGGTTGGTGATAGAATTTGTCATTGTTAAAGTTGAGAATTAGTACTGCTGTAGGATACTCTTGGGAAGTTTGAACAATAGAACATGTAATTCCCCCAAAGATAGTGTGAATTTAAGGAATGCAATTGTCTGCAGGTGCTGTGTTGGTTGGTTTACCTAGCTAGTCTTCCACTTCAGATTAGTTTTCATATTGTCAATGGAGTTCCTTCTGTTTTCTTTTTTGTTTTCTTTTATTTCAAAGAATAACTTGATGCATGTTTCCCTTTTTCAGTACATAAATGTGAATATTGCACATTTCTTTTCCCAAGTTCAGGGAAGTAAAATCTGATAGTTAAGAATTAATGATATCTTAATATATATTGGTGAAATGCTTAAATAATGTATGTTGCAATTAACTTTATGAGTTTCAACCTCTGATCTTTCCCAATCAATAGAAAAAACAAACCAAGTACATAGGCTCACCATGTTTCCTGTCAATAGCTTTAACATTTCCCATGCCAGTTTAAGTACGGAACAATTTGTATTAATGGCAATTACATGTATGCTCTTAAGATGTAAGATCATTTTAGCCATCTTTACTTGAAGCTATTACAATACAAATGTTCATGTTTTCTTCTTGTGTTGCAGCAGCTATCATGCGTTAAAATGTATGAACATGTAAGTAAAACATCCAGGTTTTACATTTCCACAAAGCTAATCATTTAAAATAAATTGGTACATTTAGATACTTGTAAGAAATGTGATCAGTGCATTTAAATAAAATGTATTGCTGTAGATCCATCAATTTAGAAATTCTATTAGTATATCTCCAAAAATAAAAGGCAAAATCAGAGATACATGTCAAAGATAAAATATCAGTGATGGAATTTGTTTAATTTGTTTAGCCAGTTTATTTCTAATTATTGGTTATTTGGGAATGTATGATTTATGAAAGATTAGTTCAGAAAGCAGTAAGGACAAAAAAGGTATGTGTTTAAAAAAAATGTTGCGTGCAGGTTTTTCCAGCTACCAATACATCCATAACCCAGGGGCCGTTAAACCAATTATATAATTGTAAACCAGGCCTAGAAAAAATTGGAGATCCATGAATTTTGATATTTAGTTTGGTTTCAGAGACTTTCTTGATGTAGCTTACCTGTACGACATGTACAACATGTATAAAATAAATTAAGTCTTTACAATTGGGCGTGAAAAAAATACTTCAAATTTGACACAAAAAGAGACCACATCTCAGTTGGATACAATCTTTGTTGTCACATTTTTTGGTATACAATTTATATTTAGTTTCATTCAAGCATGAAAAGGTCAAGGTTTTTGTTTTTATAGACTTCTAGGTGTTTTTCATTGATTCTGGAGATGAGATATTTGTAGCAATACTAATTGAAAACCATTGTGTTGTGTTCCAATAAAATTTGACGATGAGAAGTTCAATTTCTTTCCCACACTTTGCTGGCGTGCTGTTTACTTTCTTTGTAAGATTGTAGTAGATCTGTCTCATGTTGATTTAATCATATTCTATGACGATTATTGTGTCTGTAAACCAACTTCTTTTTGTTGTTAAATGTTTAATTCATTAATTGATTGGTTGAGTGATTGATATTTTAATTGGACCTTTGGGATGTTAGTTAGATATTTTCTATTCCTTATGTGTTTTGGAGCACAAAATAAGGTTGTCTGAATTAGTAAACAAATTAAAAGAAAGGCATCTTGCCCTACAAGCAGCTTTATCAACAAATAAATTTGAAATATTTATTTATAACAATATTGCTCACTTTAATACACTTTAAAATAATAAGGCCTCTATACATGTTTTGCAAAAAGCTTTAAAGAATCAACATGATGGCATTATACATGTGTATTATATAAACACATGGTGAATACAACAACTACACTTATACTTTAAGTACTTTATTCTTTCCTTAGAATCTTGAAAAATACAACATTATGGAAAGAAATAACCATTTCAGAAAGACATTACATGTGCAAGCAATGTCATTTATCTTAATTAAGTTTGACTGAATTGGTTAAATTGTTCATGTTTACGTTTACCACTAAGAATGGGTTTGTTCTAAATGTGAGTTGGTTTGCAATCGGGTACAATTTTCAACTTAGGAAACCCTTCACTACTTACAAAACTTCTGACTTTGAAAGTGCATGTTCTTCCAACAGTTCAGTCCATCCAAACTACAGTAAAAAATGGATGAATGGTTTAACAGAAAATATAGGTTGAATCTTCTCCACAAATCTGTTCCAAGTAATCTCCATACAAAGAAGCCTTTCAAATACCACGTGCAGCAAACATCTTACCCCATTGAAATCTGAATGAGCAGTGATCTGATAAAAATGTGTAAATACAAGCATGGGGTTTGTTACCAATGGTCATTTACCAAATACATGTACAATGTAGTTAAAAAAACAAATTGCAAACATAACAATGTTCAAGATGTCACCTTGTATAATTCATCTTTAATATTGATGGTGTTATTAGTTTATAATATTACTTTGCACATCTAACTTTTTAAATTTAACACATTGGATATTTCCAAATCCAAGAAAGGTGGATTTCAATAAGACTAGTCTTATCTGGAGTTAGGAAGTTTTTTTATATCTTCTCCCATATCCGTTTTATTATACACATCTCACAGCAAAATAAGCACCATTACAAGGATGAATGGGAACTGTAAGAAATGCTCAGTTTAAGATGTGGGAGGAAAACCCCAAATGGGTTAACACGCTCCACTTGCAAAGGCTCCAAACTGAGGTGGGATTTGAATTCTGATCCACAGAGGTGGAGCAGGCAAAGTTGCCACAGAGCCTACATGATCCATGTCATTAAGGTTATGTACCACACAATGACACAATGGAAATCAAAATGCGATGTGAATGTATTGAGCCAAAGTTAAATCAGAAAACCTCTCAAAATAGCTCTAATTTTGAGGTAAAGGAATCAATATTTAAAAAGTAATAGCTGTCACTTTGAAGGAAAGGAATCAACAAAATTTTATAACACCCAAGCAGATCCTTGCAATTTGATTAGAAATTGTATGCCTACGCTTCATTTGTTTTGAAAGTTGTTTCCTCCAATCAAAAATGACAAAGATCTACTTGGATGTTATATAAAACAAATAATGAATGTTTTTCATTTGGCAATGGTGCAAATATTTTCATTCGTTATTTGTATAAAAGCTGTCATTTTGAAGTGAGGGGAACAGTTTTCAGAGTAATGTGCATTTAAGTTAACTACATTATGGAAGAGCTCATATTACAATACAAAACAATGCTTCAATTTAGGAGACGTTCATAACATTGATCAGCATCTAGACTCTAGCTGAACCACACATTGGAAGTTTACAATCCATACATCATGTGAAAGGGCTTAATTCGGAGCTTTATAGTGGAAAAGTTTAACCACTGAATGAGGTCAACATTCAATCTCAATTTGATAACATCACGAACCCCTGGTTTTTGTCGTTGAAAAAAACTGAATCTCTAGTTTGAAGTTGTAATCATAATGACTATGATCAATCAATACATAATAATACAGTCAGCTTACTAATGTTTATGATTGGAAGGTCAAACCAGCTAAATGCAATTTAACAAAAATAGTAAACACTATTTTTAGGGTTCCATGGATTGGATTATTGTGTGTAGTGTAACACATTACAATCACTAAATCATTACATAGATAAAGTTTATGGGCTGAACCTATCAAAGTATCTATAAACATTACAAGTACAGGTATGATTCTTTCCTTTGAGAAGGTTCACTGAACATAAAATGGGGGGGGGGGGCGGGATGAAGAAATGTATCTGAAAATATACGTTCAAATTATATTATTTTATATATATAAGCATTCCTAAATACTCCTGCAGTGCAAGAGAGCAACAATCTAAAATATATACTTGCCATTACTATTTTTACAACATACAAAATTAAAAAGCTTGTTAAAAATCTTTGATACATATAGTTACTGATGTTACTATACCTCATACATATTCATGACAGAGAGTTGAGTTCTCATTGGTCCATTCATCATCACGTACCAGGTGTTAATTTTGCTAACTACCAAGCGCGCACGTGAGTATTCACGCAAGTGGTAAATGCGCATGACAAGTAATAGTTCCAAAGGAGCTATTCTACTTGTCATGCGCACTACCATTGCGCGACGTCATCCCCGGGCGCTATTGATCGTGGCACTGTTTTGTATAAATTATACGCGCGCACGAACAGCGCTCTCTTAGCGACATCCAACACATGAACAACCTTATCATGTGCATTTTGTTTCACAGTAATCATTTTCTCTTGCTCCAAAACTCATGTTCCGGTAACTGAATATGTTTGAAGTATACATGTAGTAAAACAAATATAACATGGTTTATTTCGGGTGACTAGTCGATTAGCTCCCCTCGGTATTGGAAGTTGACAAACTAGTTACCTCGGCTTCGCCTCGGGAACTAGTTGGTCAACTTCCAATACCTCGGGGAGCTAATATCGACTAGTCACCCTCAAACCACGTTATGTTTGTATAATATAACATTACATTAAAGTCACTGGACACTTTCGGTAAACAGTATTGTCTAAAGGCCCACACTTCGTGTATCACAACTTCGGCCACATAAAAAAAAATTGTTGATCGTCCTTTTTTTTTTGCGGATGGGGGAGGGAGGGAGTTTTTTTTTATATTATTTTGTTTTTATATAGAGTTTTGTTGACATGCAAAATATGAAATCAAGAATAAAGAAATCACAATCACTATAAAACAGAGGGTTTGTGTGTTTTTGATGTTTTCAATAGTTTTGTCAAACAAATTTAACTGCTACATGTAGATGACAACTAAGCACAGTGTAGCCCAAGTAAATATTTGAAGAATTGTTCTTGCTTTGCCAACATGAATAAAACCTTCTTAAACATCTTTTCTTAAATCATTTTGAAAAAAAAAAACGGCTTAAAAATCTGGGCAGTAAAGTATAAAGAGATATCCAGATATGGGGGAAAAAAAGGGGGAAAAAAAGGGGAAAAAAATGGGGTCGGGGTTTTGATTGGTCGGGCGGGGACGATCAACAATTTTTTTGTTATGTGGCCTTATATATAAAATAACAAACCTGTGAAAATTTAGGCTCAATCGATCATCGGAGTCGGGAGAAAACCCACCCTTGTTTCCGCACGTTTAGTCGTGTCATGGCATGTGTTTAAAATAAATCTGTAATTCTTGATATCCAGAATTGATAATTTTGTTAATGTTTTCTCAAAGAGTAAAGCAGTTCATGGAATAATATTTTAAGAGAAGTCTATTACCATTACCTTCTGTAAACCCTGTAAGTTATTTGTAAATCTGTGAACTTTTAATTTTTTTTCTGTTCAGAAAGTGTATAATGGCTTTAAATGACTAGCCTTAGATGCTGAGATATTGTGACTTGTCTTATTCTATAATTCAACACCATTTCTTTTATTAAGAGATTTACAGCTATGCTGAATCTGTCTAACAAAGACTGCTCTTGGACCACCTAAAAAACTCTGATCATAAACCTTAAGACTGGCTACCCTACATGCGCTATGTGAATTCTCAATTGGATTGCTCATGGATTGACGATAACACAGCTTTCAGATCTTTATCATTCAAAGACACAGTATGTTTTAGGAGAGTACAACCAGTACGTGTTTCTCCCCTCTATACTAAAACATTTGCTTTGCTTTTGTAAATTGCATTAGATTTACACCATACAGACATCAGGGTTGCATAGACTCTTCTAACACTACTGAACTGGCCAATTGTAAATTCCAGCCCAAAGAGGAAAGAAGCGACTCGCACCGATCGCGAGTCACATTTCCAAGTTGAAACAGCTGTTCGATCTTGAGTTCATGTACAGCACTATTTACATTCCATGAATTTCCGATGAGTGCATTTCGACATTCATCCATTGTCACACCGTGAACATGGGCCTGAACCCGATTAATCTTCTCAGAGGCCGAGGAGTTTGTTTCAGATGCCATTAAATCAGAATCTGTTGCACACCCACTAAAAGGAGAACTATTTTGTCGCAAAAAACTTTGAGGTTTGGAACTAGACTGTGGTAGAATAGGACAAAGTGATGACAGATCTAATGCATTTTGAAGTGCAGATGTATTCTTCTTTGAGGTAGTTTGATGAGTTTGAAACCCCTTTTTTGAGAAGTTTGGACTCAAGTGATGAATCTCTGCACTTGCAAGACTGTCCTTTGAAGTTGAGCTGTTTGTACCAAGAGCATCTGCAAAAACTGTGTTTCGCCCTGGAGTTAAGATGTAATGTGTATCACTTATTTGTTTACCATCACGCATAATGGGGCGAATATGGGCAGTAGTAGGTGACTTTGAACCACCAAAGGAAGGTAATACACAAGGTTCATTTGACGATATTTCTGATTTTGTTGGGGAATTTTTATTAGACTCTTGAAAAATATCAGATGGCTTTGGAGGCAAAAGAAAATAATGAGTGTTACTCAGTTTCACTCCATCCTTTACTATGGGCAAGATCTTGGACCTGGAGTCTGTTTTCATATCTTGCATGACTGTTAGTGATTTTGGATTTTGTTGACAAGTCTTGTCATGAGACCCAATCATTTCAAAAGTTTCTGTAGTTTGCTTTCGAGGTGGGAGAGGTGGTTTGGTTTCTCTGTAATCAGGAAAGAAGAGTGGGCAGCTCGATGACTCTTCCTGCCCCTTTCCTGCTGATGTTCTCCAGTCATGTTTTATTTCCAACAGTTGTGGATCTGATTTTCTTTCTTGGCGATCAAAGTGTTTTCTTTTTGAGACCGGTTGTTGTATTTGGGTGGGTGTACGGGGTGGTAAGTCTGGTTTCTTGGTCTCCACAGCACCTTGCCGACTAGATGCAAAGGAGTGTACATTACTGCTTTTACATTTGGCATTTTCAACAAGCCTTGATACCATAAATGTACCATCTGGGTTTTTTCCATTTGAAAAATCTTCAACTTGACTGTGAGTTTTACTGATCAATGGTACTTTATCTGATCTCTTTGTACCACCGTGAGGTGTTTTGTTTGAGATATCAGGGTACTGCTTGGGTTTAGGCAAGTGGGATTGCTCAGACTCAACTTTTTCATCTATAAGAGCCACATCATCATATCTTGGATAAAGATTATCTTGTGTTGCACTTGTTTTCTCAAGAGTAAATGTGGCATAAATGGCTGCAGTTTTCTTAGCAGCATTTTGGGACGATGTCTTAATTTGATGTTCATCAGGAACTGGAGAGTAATGATGAACAGTCTGAACCGGCTTCAAAGCAGTTATTTGCAGGGGGTTAACCATAGCCGGTGTTTGATTAAATGCTTTAGTTTCAATCTCGGTTGGTTCGGCAGGTACTTCGTCATAAAAATGAACCCAGTTTTGGGGATGAGATTTGGACTGTTGAATATTATCTTCCTTAGGAACATGGTCATAATAATGCTTCATGTCTGTGGCAGATGTTACAGGATCATAGGGTTGACTTTGTGCTGATAAAGTGTGGAATATGGGAGTAGGAATCCCATGAGATCCCGTAGGATTATACTTATTACCCAAACAGTCTCTTTGAAGAATGGTGTGCTTGGCACTCTCTGTGGCCACTTTTGTACGCTCATTAGAAACATGTGAACTTGTACTAGACACATGAGTGCCAGAGGTCTTAAATGGGTTACTCTTTTTCAGATTTGATCTCATGGCCTGAAAATCCTGAAATTTTGGCATAGGAACCTTTTGGGGCCCATGCTGGTTGTGCACGCTTGTAGATGGAATATAGCTTGCTTCACCCTGGACAGATGCTACAGGATCAACTCCAGGTGTAGGTTCGGGGCACAGTACACTTGGCATTTGATGAAGAGGAGTTGGGCAAACAAAATCAGGTAATGACACATCAAGCAATGGTTGTGATTTCTCTTGACATGCATGAATGTCCTGACTAGCAATATTAACTGCATCTTCAGAAAAATCAATTAATAATGCAGTGTCTGTCCCAACAATATCTCGTTGTTCTTGTTCTTTTCTCTGATCTTGCTGTGATGATTTGACATAGAACACAGAAGACCCTGTATGTATTTCTGCATTATCTGGATTCTGGACTGACTTTACTTGACGCTTCCCAAAGTGACTTCCCGATAACCTTAAACTTCTATCATGCTTTGATGATGACACATCTCTGTCTTTGCTGTTTCCTTAAGGTAGAAATTAAGACATCAACTTTACTAACTTGATTTATTAAAGCATATAAATGGATTAATTCAAAGTCTTGTAAAAAGTTTAAAAAGCTTATTTCAGATTAAATGGTGTCAAATAATCAACTTAATCAACCATTCAAACAACGTTTATTTAAACAACTACTCACATTAGTCAGGTGGATTAAGGACAAAAAACACGAAGATCGTGACACGGCGGACAAAAGCACAAAATTCTCACCAAAGTATCAGTTTGACCCGTAGATTTAAAAAAAGTCATGCTCCAAAAAATCTGAGCATGGGATGACCTTGAAATTACGTCATAATGACGTCATTACGTCTTTTAATGTAGTAAAGCAAACGCAAATACCATGGTTGGATTTCTACATGCCAAAATTATGTTTCTGAGGCCAAGGAATTTAATGCGGGTGGTATTAGTTTGTAACAAATTAATATCCTTTATGGTGACTATGTTGATGCTCAAAAAATTGCAAAGACCTTGACCTTATTATGACGTAATATATTCAAAATGGCAGTCATTTCCTTAAAACAGCATAACTTTAGTTGTGTAATGCCGATGCAAGTGATTTTAGTTGCGAATTATATGTATCAGAGGCCAAGGAATCGAATGGCAACGTTTTTGTTTCGCTGAAACAAACAGTTTTATGATTGTTGTATTAAATTTGTACTTCTTTAGCATTTAATGGTATAAAATTTGTCATCATCACTGAGGACAAATCAGTGATTTGTATGAAAATATGTTAATACGTTTCATTTTCAGCTCATGGTTCTGATGGCTACAAACCAGCGTTAGTAACATTTGAAATCAAAACTTGATTTTGGATTAAAAAGGTTTTGTTTCAGTTTTAGACAATGCAATTGCCATATACAACTTTGTAAACTGTTTTGGGAGGCAACTGGTGTCGAAAATGTCCTACGATGACCAAACCACTGATAGTTTGGGAGATCAAAAAACACAAGTATAAACACCATGCATCTGGATTGCGTCTGGTGGTGCCAATAATGTCTTGACTGCTATTGTTAGATTAAACGAATGGTATCCAGAGTTGTATTACTCACTGATTTTGGTTTGAAACCGGAGCATGTTCTAGCAAACTGGTCGGAAGCTAAGGACAAATTGTACTACAATCTAAGCTCTATTATCAGCGAAGTCCCAGAGCAAGATCCAATCTTCATCCTCGGGGATCTCAACGCCAGAGTTGGTGCCGATCAAAAATCCTGGTCTTCCTGTATGGGACAGTTTGGCATCGGAAAGTTATACATGAAAACGGTCAGCGTCTTCTTGAGATCTGCTGCACAACAATCTCTGCATCACTAACACTTTCTTCAACACAAAGCCCCAACACAAGGTATCCAGGAGACACCCTAGATCAAAGCATTGGCACCAACTTGACCTCGTGCTCACGAGACGTAGGGACCTGGGCAGCGTCAAGATAACCCGCAGCTATTAAAGTGCAGACTGTGATACAGACCACTCCCTTGTGTGCAGCAAAAAAGCTTCAACTATGGAGAGTTCACAGATTCTAGAAGGCAGGGCAGCCTCGCATTGACACAAACAAGACTTACAACCAAGAGATGGTGGAAGCGTTTGTCCAGGTCCAAAAAGATGTCTTGCCAAGAGTACCCAATTCCGATGTCAGCGGAAGATGGGAACACCTCAGGGATGCTGTCTACAAAGCCACTAGTTCGGCAAGAGGCTAATAAAGTCACCCGATCGGTTCTAGGCTCATGCTGAGGAGATTTCAATTCTCATAGAATATAAGAGACGCGCTCTCTCAGCATACAAACACTCACCTTATGTGAGAAACTTGCAGGCACCAAGGACCACGTGAAACCGAGTCCAGCAAACCGCAAGGTGATGCGCTAATTGACTACTGGGCCCAACTTTGCTCTCAGATCCAGACCTCTACTGCCACAGGAAATGTAAGAGGTATGTACGAGAGAATAAAGCAGGCCACCTGAAGATGACCGCTCGTCTGAAGTCAGTTACCGGTAAGGTCCTAAAGGACCCTGTGAAGCAGATGGATCGATTGGTGTAGCACTACTCAGAGCTGTACTCCAGAGAGAACGTTGTCAACACAGAAGTTCTGAACAACAAAGATTGCCTGTGTATCCGATACAGGAACTGGACAGTGAACCAAAACTAGAAGAACTTGGCAAAGCGCTAGATACACTCTCCCCGGGAAAAGCTTCAGGAAAAGATGGCATCCCCGAAGTCCTCAAGTGCGTAAAAGGAATCCTCATCAAGGATCTGCATGAGATATTTTGCCAGTGCTACAGAGAAGGTACAGTGCCACAAGACATGAGAGACGCCAACATTGTCACTCTCTACAAAAACAAAGGTGACAGGAGTGATTGCAACAACTATTGCACCATCTCTCTTCTTAGCATTGTGGGGAGTTCTTTGCTTGAGTTGTCCTAAAGAGACTTTGAATTCTTGGTGAAAAAGTCTACCCAGAGTCTCAGTGTGGTTTCAAGCCAAACTGACCATTGACATGATATTCTCATCAGACATGTGCAACAAAAGTGAAGGGAGTAGGGAAAGCCACTCGATCTACATCACCTTATTGACCTCACCAAGGACTTTGACCTCGTGAGCAGAGACAGCCTTATTTAGATCCTAGTTTCAGTGGCTCAACATCTGAACCCTTCGACCTCTGCAACAGTGTAAAGCAGGTTTGTGTATGGCTCCAACCCTTTTTGGCATTTTCTTCTCTGTTCTACCCAAGCATACTCTTGGGTCAGCCACAGAGGGCATATACCTTCGTACGAGGTCGGATGGAATCCTCTTCGACCTCTCAAGACTCGGAGCCAAGACCAGAGTCCGAACGAGATGCCTTAGAGATTTCCTGTTTGCAGACGACACAGCCATCACTACACACACACACCAGATGACCTGCAGCAGCTCATGGATCGATGTTCTGCAGCTTGCAAAGACTTTGGACTTACCATCAGTCTAACAAAAACGCAGGTAAGGGGCCAGGATGTTGATGAACCACTGTCTACCAGCATCGCCAACCATGAGCTTGAGGCTGTCCATGAGTTTGTGTATCATGTCTCAACCATCTCCGACAATCTCTCGCTGGAAGTAGAACTCAACAGGCGTATAAGAAAAGCTGCCACAACGTCTCCACGCTTACAAATACAAAAAGTTTCATTTTTGACCCTATTTGAGACTTTTTTGCAACCTTTCCTGTGAAGTTCCCCATATTTCCTATTCCACATAATTAATCTGACCTATAACCTATATCCGGTAAGAATCATCGTGTTTAGTGTTTTGGTGGATAGTATTGTTTATGATATCATGATGAAATCACGGTATCTTATAGATCAGTGCCACGGTAATTATACCATATGAATACAAAAAGATTAGCATTTTGGCGAAACCACACGACATTATAATTTTGTTTTCAAACTTTGTGTGATTTGTGTAGTATTGATGATGATGACGTCATAATTACATCATTATACTCACCATAAAGGATATTATTTTGTTTTCCAAACTAATACCACCCTAATTCAAATCCTTGACTTTTACTAACATAATTTTGGCATGTAGAAATCCCACCGCATGGCATTTTCCTATGCTTTATTACATAACAAGAAGTTATGACGTCATAATGACGTAGTTCAAGGTGATGCCATTCTCAGATGTTTTGGAGCTTTTGTCCGCCGTGTCACGATCTTTTCCTTAATCCACCTCACTACATACAACAACCAGGAAAAGGGTCTGACTTACTCTTTGATCTGTCTGATAGAAGAAGTACTGGTCTTGACTCACTCATGTCCTCACTTTCGCCAAATTGATCATCAAGTGGTTTCATGGGAATACGATAGACCCTGTAATGGAGGAATGGAATTCCCATCTCATAAGTTACATTCTGAGCTATATGAAAGATTCTGGCTTGATGTCAACCCATCTAGAACAGCTGATTCTTTGTGGCCTTCAAATAACATCATAAAAATATCTCCAAGGGGAACTATAAAATGCAACATAATCTTAATACACTGAACAACTTTGTCATGTACATGTATGTAAATAATATAAACTAGAACAGCAATGCTGCCATCCAGATAGAACCAATGACTGACATGAAAACAAATCATCTGATCAACTGATGGTCAAACATGTCAAAGGGGTAGGAACATTGATCAGTATGAAGTAGTGGACATTTAGGGCTTTCAATGTTTCAGCTCAATCAATTGTGACCAGTAATAAACTCTGGGTTTTATCTGTTCATATAGCCTTGCTCAAGGCAGTCGAATCACTCCGAACAAACACCGGCTGTAAAAACTCACCCGTATACACTGTGCGTAAAATGAACCACAACGCACAACACGACACCCCCAGTACATGTATAATGAGCGTGAAAGAAGAGATCCCACAGTCAACTCATTACCAAAAGGCCAGCGAAAGACGAGACCCCATCAGTGGCGGAAGTCATGTTTACATCACACCACCACCACGGACACTCAGCGAGCATGATAGGGTCCAAAGGTCGTGATAAGGGAAGTGCGTGATTGGACGTTAAAATAAATAATTAATTTGCTTCACATCCTGTGTTGTCTGATAGATCTGACAAAAGATATACATATTCATGAGCATATCCGAGAGCCCCCCAGTTGTTTTCCAATATTGGATTTTGTTTTTAATTAAACACATTAAACCCGGAAGTTACAGACCCGACAAGGCTGTGGGCCTAGTGGCCTCCGCATGCGGTTAGTGGTACGAGTGCGGATGACTTGTTCACAGTAGTCGCTCGACAGGTGTTCAGCGATGTGACAGTGTGCATAAGGTTGGGTTGTGCAGTGTGATTACACACTACGCAGTGTATACGGGTGGGTTTACAACGGCGTCTTTTTCGGAGTGACTATAATGCGACAGCCTTGAGCAAGGCTAGTCAGAATATCATTGCAATGACGTATTATGACTATTAAAGGTTTTCATCGTTTTAGCTCATTCACCTGGAACCAGTAATAAACTCTTTATCTTTTCATATGAATCTATACGTAAAAAGCAATACTCGATCAAGTTTCCAGTCAGACTAGACATAGAATTTTTGTCAATTACAAAAACACGGTGTTCGGTTGAACGTTACGAGATGACGTAGTTAAAAAAACTTGAACCATAAAGATGACTTTTTCCACAATGTGTCGTTACTTTATAGTTAAACTTGAACCATAAAGATGACTTTTTCCACAATGTGTCGTTACTTTATAGTCAAACTTGTATCACATCTTTTAACAACTCTTCGTTCTTTACAAATGTAATGTATATGTTTGTGGAGATTGGCATCAGGTTTTATTTTGCAATTTATGGAAAACCTTAGCTCACCCTGCATGAGATGCTGTACACAGATATGATAATCAACAGCGCCCTCTTTTGTTGGACAAAAGAGAGCGCTGTTGGGATTCCCCGAAACCATTCGCGTCATATGAGTTTTACATATTTTAAACGTTGTTTTATTGTTATTTAATACCCGATGACGTCATTATGGCGTAACTAGGCCTGTGGTGTCTTGATACTAAGGTTCAACTATCTGTTGAGTTTCAAGGTTCAAATCGATCTCAATCGTTTTTTGTCACTTCTTGAATCCATGGGTCTCCAGCAACATGTTAACAAACCTACTCATGAGATGGGTCACACACTTGATCTTGTTATTACCAGGAAATCAGACATGGTTCTTAACAGCCCCCCGACACCTCACCACCTTTTTTCTGATCATTTGTCTGTTATTTGCAATTTGCAACAAAACAAGTCTGCTTTTCCTGCTAAACAGATTGTTTATAGGGATATTAAATCCATTGACATTATTTGCTTGAAAGGTGACTTATAGTCTCTTCTAGGCTGTGCAGGGACACTCCTCAAGGTCTTGAGGAGCTTACCAAGTGTAATAATACTACGCTAGCTGGTGCCTTTAATACACATGCCCTATTATAGTCTAAGTTGGTCACCGCTAGGCCCCGTCTTCCTTGGTTTAGTCAAGACATCAACTCTGCCTTGAGGATGAGGAGACGTGCAGAAAAGAAGTGGCGACGAACAAACATGGTCTCTGATCTTTCAGAATATAAGCTTATAAGAAATAGGGTTACCTTTCTTCTTAATAAAGCTTGCTGCAATTTTTACAAAGACTTTATCGAAAGTAATAGTTCCGACCAGAGGAAATTATTTAGAGCATCTAAAAAGCTGCTTGGGCATAGTGTTGACGTCCTCTATCCACCTTTTAAAGATAAACTGTCTCTTGCCAATGATATGGGTAGCTTTTTTGTAAAGAAAATATCTAATATTCATGCTAAACTTGATGACTTGGAAGTTTCAACCTCTGTGGACAGGCCGTTATCTTTTACACCTGAAACAATGTCCAGTAATATCCTAATAATAATAATAATAATAAGACTTGTAATGCGCACATATCCACCCTGCTGGGTGTTCAAGGCGCAGTAAAACCAAAAACAAAACAAAAAACCAAAACACAACACAAAGAAAAACAGACACAACAAAATTATCCTGTTTGATAGTTTCATACCATTAACCGAGTCACAGGTAAAACAGCTTGTTGTCAATTCTTCTAAGGGATCATGCGCTCTGGATCCCATGCCTACTAACCTTGTGGGTGAGTGCCTTGATGTTTTGCTTCCAGTAATTACCAACATTATAAACTCATCATTAGTTTCTGGTACATTTCCTACTGACTGGCAAGAAGCTTTAATATGTCCTTAATTAAAGAAACCCAATCTTGACATGAAATTAGAAAACTACCGTCCAATCAGTAACCTGCAATTTGTTTCTAAATTAACTGAGAGGGCTGTTTGTGACCAACTTTATAGTCACATGTCAAAACATTCCATGTTTCCGGTTCTCCAATCATCTTACCGGAAGCATCATAGTACAGAAACGGCTCTTATTAAGGTCAAAAATGATTTACTGATGAGGATGAATCCCCAACATGTTATTCTGCTTGTCATTTTAGACCTTAGTGCAGCGTTCGATACTGTTGATCATGTAATTTTGCTGAAACGTCTTCAGTCTAAATGTGGAGTCACTGGCAAGGCCCTTGATTGGTTTTCGTCCTGTTTGTCAGATAGAAGTCAACGTGTATCCATTCAAGGTACCTTATCAGAGAAGTTTAACATCAACTGTGGTGTTCCTCACGGATCCTGCTTAGGACCATTTTTATTTATTGTATATGCCTCTAAGTTGTTTGACATCATTGAGCATCATTTGCCTGATGTCCATTGCTATGCCGATGACACTCAGCTGTATCTATCTTTTAGACCCGACGACGACAAATCTTGTCAAGCTGCTGTGACTATAATTGATGATTGCATTAGGGACATCAGGCAATGGATGATACATGACCGCCTTTTAATTAATGATGCTAAAAGTGAATTTTTGATCATCGGATCAAAGCAGCAATTGAAGAAAATTAATATTTCCAATATAATGATAGGTGAAGCTACTGCTTTTCCTGGGGTCTTGGTTCGATTCTGAACATACAATGAATACCCACATCAATAAATCTTGCTCTGCAGCCTTTTTTCATCTTCACAACATCAAACGCATTAGTCAGTTCCTTACACAAGACTCTCTTTTAAAACTCATTCATGCATTTGTGACCAGTCGTCTTGATTATTGTAATAGCCTTTTGTATGGTCTGCCAAAATCACAGATAGCTAAACTACAAAGAGTTCAAAACGCAGTTGCCAGAGTTGTTTCGAACACACATCGATTTGATCACATCACACCTATACTTCGTCCATTACATTGGCTGCCTGTTTCGCACAGGATTCATTTTAAAATCCTGTTGTTGACATTTAAAGCTATTCATGGTCTTTCTCCAAAGTATATACAGGATCTTGTTTCCATCCTGAAAGTATCTTCTTATAAACTAAGGTCAGGGAATAATGGTATTTTCTTGGATTATCCTTCTGGTAAAATGTTGACTACGTTTGGTCATAGGGCTTTTTCTGTGGCAGCCCCTAAGCTTTGGAATGCGGTACCGCTTCACATACGTAGCGAACAGAAACTCATCTCTTTTAAATGTAATATAAAAATCTTTTGAATACCGCTTTCTAGCTTTTTTATGTCTTCTTCTATGGTCACCTTGCCAGTTAGTTTAGAATTTTAGCATAGTTAGGGTTAGAGGCGTCTGTCTCCTGAAAAGGTCAAAACATTACCGATGCTAGCAGAGATAGGACTATGAAATAAGTAATTAATTAGTTCTCTGTTGGCGGGACAGACGTATCCCCATACTTTTGTTTGGGCACTGGCCTGGTGACCAGTCATTTTTCTTTGTCTTTTTCTTCCACTCAGTGCTTTTTAACAAGTGTTCTGCGCCTCTGATCATTTTGTATGTAAGGGGCGCAATATAAATTTTAATTATTATTATTATTATTAATCTTGAGTTATGCCGTAGATAAGCTCAAAAGTTGTTTTTTGATGAAAAATATGAAGATGAACTTTGACCCAGGGTAACAACCCGGAAGTTAAGGTCGTATGATTTTGGCGTAGACTTTTCAAATGTTGCCCAAGTCTTTATCTATCTGATGCCCAGGTATGAACATCATAGCTTTTATATTCGTTGAGATACAGCAACAAGCAAATGATAATTTTTCAACATTAAAAACCATGTCATGACGTCATCAATGACGTCATCATTCCAAAAAAGTGGCGGTTTCATCTACTCACTATTGCCCATGTACATAGTAAGTTTTAAGTTTGTACAAGCTTTACGTTTGTTTAAAATTGCTGGAGAAATTTCGGAGAGAAAGAAGAAGACGAGGGGAAAAAAACCCAAACCATAACAAACAATAGTCGTCGGCTGTTAGCTGAACACCTAAAAAAACAAAAAACAAACCATAACAATAACAATAGTTGTTCGGCTGTTAGCCGAACACCTAAATATTGTTGCAATAACAAGTTATGACCATTTAAAGTCACCTGGAAGTGGTATTTTGTCAAAATAAAGCTTTTGTCTTTAAAAATGATGAGTGGAAAATAAATAAACAATTAACTAATTGAAAAGAAAATTAGTTTCCATTATATTTAAAAATTTAAAAATAAGCCCGACCCGAGAGGGCGCTTTTCGTGACGTCAATCGAGGCGCGATATTTGAAGTCTGGCCCCGTACACTACGTCAGGTTAACTGGTCGGTATGATGCTTACGTACAGAACTACAATCATGGAGCAGACTGCACACACTGTATGGCGGCTGTGCGGACGGTCCACTCGGATTATCAAGCACGGTGAATCGCATGCAGTGCCAAAAAAAGATTGTGATGCTTGGCGCAAGCTATAAACATGCCCTCTAAGTTGAAAATATATTTGATTTTGTTCACGTTAGGCAAATGCTCCTTAAGGTTCGTTACGTCTTTCAGGTACCTTCTTCGACTTACCCACTAGCTGGAAAAATGTTTTAGAAAAGAACTTTTCTATTCATGTCAAAATGTGTAGTGTATTCCGGATTCTCGAAGCACGACAGCTGAAAATGTGTTAGCTGCACAGTGCTGGAAAAGACGTCGGACCGGACGACTTTGCAAACTGACCCCATCTATAGTTGTTTGCTGCGTCCAGCAGCAATACATCTGGTCGGCATTGCCGGAAAAATGCAAGATAAACTTTTTTGAAGCGTACAAACTCACAACTAGGACTTTCATGTACTTGCACGAACGTGTGTTCGATGTTCAATCGAGGCAAAGTCTGCCTCGATTGACATCACAAAAGGGATAGGCGGAGTCACCCCCCCACACAACTTTATTATTTTTTAAACTTATAAATCATTTAAAAATAGTTACTAAAAAAAATATTTTATTGTTCAGAAACATATACTCTAATGTTTGAAGAGAAACAATTATATTTCCAGGTGACTTTAAGGTTGTCATTATTTTAGCTCATTCAATCAAAACCAGTGATAAACTCTTTGAGTTTTTTCTTTTCATACTATCCACATGTACATACATGTATGAAGCAATATTTGATTTAAGTTTAAGTTGGTACATTATTGCAATAAGGAGTTATGACTTTTTAAGGTTTTTATTGTTTTAGCTCATTCAACTGGAACAAGTGATAAAATGTTTCAGTTTATCTTTTCCAACATATATGCACATATTGTATGTTAGAAGCAAAAATTGAATCCAGTTTCAAGTCAGTACACCAGTACAATAAGGAGTTAAGGCTATTTAAAGATGCTATGTCAGATTTTTGGCCCCAAACAGGAGACTCACGATCACAGTTAATTACGATCCTATAAACTAAAGTTGAAGTCCACACCAATTTTCTATACCTTCCGCCCGGGTAGAAGTTAAAAATCAGGACAGTTCTTTTCAAAACTGAAAAGACCCCTGAACATCCGATAAATCTACTCCCCGGTAGTAGAATAAAGACAGTTCTCCAAGAACAAACTCTACATGGCAAGTAGATACACACATGGTGTTACCGCAAACCAAATATATATTGATGCCTCACCATGCAACGCCTCAAATCCTACATACATGTAAATCATTACAAATCTTAAATACAACTTGTTGCTTAGTATAAAGTGCTACACCTCCACCTTGTTTACTTTGCCTACAAGAGCCTTCAATGGAAAAAATTATCTATTTGAATAGATATTCTTAAGCCATGTTTCTGAGGCTAATGACAGAAAACAGGCTTTTAGAGTGTTAATGTAGTTAACAATATGCAATTTTTTGTGGTAAACTACGTGCATTAATATTCGATTATTTCAAATCAGTAGGCCTAATAGTATCAAAGTCAAAAGAAAAATTGCATTGATCATAATAATCACAGCTTACAACAGGTGCTTCAAAGTTTAAATCTAGGTCATTACTGGGATTCATACCAGCTTTGTTATTCGTTGGTTGTGTCATATGTTACTGATTTTATCAGGTATCTAAATAAGTAAATTTATAATCTAGCTGAATTTACATGAAAAACACCATCATACATAGCCAAACACAGAAACAACATAGAACAGACACAAAACTTGAAATTCATGGTAAACAAGGTAATCAATGTAGATAAGCTGGTGGTTAAGGTTGGTAATTGAGTTACTTGAATGGTATCGCGCCCCCTTATCGGTATGTCTTGGCATCTTGTCTTTGTATTCTGTTGTGTTTTTCTAAAGAGTGCTTAGGAACATGTTTTATTACTATGTGTTATGCGCTATATAAGAATGGTTTATTATTATTATTATTTTTATTGAATGTGCCAGAATGAAGCTTGAATTTGATTACTGGTGGAATAAAGAATGGAATGTAAGCAAGGTGCACCCATTCATCGCTACGAATGAAGCTTGAATTTGATTACTGGTGGAATGGAAAATGGAATGTAAGCAATGTGCACCCATTCATCGCTACGAATGAAGCTTGAATTTGATTACTGGTGGAATGGAGAATGGAATGTAAGCAAGGTGCACCCATTCATCGCTACGAATGAAGCTTGAATTTGATTACTGGTGGAATGGAGAATGTAATGTAAGCAAGGTGCACCCATTCATCGCTACGAATGAAGCTTGAATTTGATTACTGGTGGAATGGAGAATGTAATGTAAGCAAGGTGCACCCATTCATCGCTACGAATGAAGCTTGAATTTGATTACTGGTGGAATGGAGAATGGAATGTAAGCAAGGTGCACCCATTCATCGCTACGAATGTGCTGCAGCTCATACTCCTGCATACGTTTCCTAGCGTATTGGACTCATTCGGTAACATCATTAGTGATGAAGATCTTGGATTTCTTATATGAATTGTATCAGATGCATTCTTGAGAATATACTCCTAGATGAACTAACGGTTGACATGTGTTTTAGGTATACGGTGGGCCCTTTCTATCTGTATGTCTTGTCTTCACTTTGGCAATGACTTCATGGAGTTGTACTTCAAGGCCTGTAATTCTTGAGTTCATCGGGTCAAGCGATGCTAATATATCTTGTCTAGCTGGTTGTTTATTGTGTATTCCGTGGTGATATGGCTCACGCAAGCACAGTTACACTTGACGACATCTTAATCTGACTGTGTTAAGTCTGAGTGTTGCAGATTTTTGTGTCATTTACTAGCTCTTTTCTAGGTTGTCTACAATGAATTCGGTTATCAGTCGAGTCTAACATGTTGAAAATATGACCAGATGATGGTATGTGTGCGTACTGATGTACACGTGTATTATGGCAAAATTTTATTAATTTACATGTAGGTAAAATTCAGGGGAAGATTTGGAAAGACGTCCACTGCTCACTCAACCATACGGCAACGAAGACTGGAGATTGTGATTAGGTTGCTACATGGGTTATCATCTCATTGAGATAAACAGGAGCAAACTCATGAAGAATTTTAAATGGTTTTAGTAGGAGTTTAAAATTAATTCTATGTGCAACAGGCAACCAGCGCAGACGGTAGAGCACAGGCTGTATGTGATCACAATATTTAGCTGTGCAACAAGTCTGGCAGCCGAGTTTTGAATTCTCTGAAGACAAAAGAGTAAACTAAACACATCAACAAAAGTAAGTCCCCCCCTAAACAATTCGCCATAACATCGTAAGGTAAAACATTTTACCAATACAACTAATTAAGAAATAATTCTGTGACATGTTTCCTAAGTGTTGTGTGAAAATGAAAGATGTCCATGAATTCGTGGCTGAATGAGCTCAAATGGAAGACAAAAACTGCTCTTCTCAAAAGTCACAAAGGTTTATCAAATATACAGGTCAGTAACGCCTGTATCCACCACGCCTGCCAATGACCGCCTGGCACCGTCATGGTGTTGGTCAGTCTGGTGACATGCTGCCGCTGTGGGATGGCATTCCACTGAACTTGCAGAAGATGGGACAGGTGAGCCAGGTTGCTGTTGGCGTTGATGTGGGAATATGCAGATCGCTTCAGCTGGTCCCACAGGGATGGGATTGAGGTTGGGGGAACTTGCTGGCCACACCATTCGCTCGATGCCTTCACCAGCCAGCGAAGCAGTAGCTACCCTGAACCTGTTTTCCTGGTAAGGCTTATACCACCCCACACATGACACTCCCACCACCATAGGTTGAACACAGCCCTCTGCATGTTGCTCTCCAACTCGACACCCATCTCAACACTAGTCTCCGACCCTCAATTTGACGCAGGCAACTTCTCGTCTCATCGCGATCGGTGAACAATTTAACGCAATCTTTGTGATTTTTGGGAATGGCAGTTTTTGTCTTCCATTTGAGCTCATTCAGCCATCAATTCATGGACATCTTTCATTTTCATACACCACTTAGAAAACATGTCATAGAATTATTTCTTAATCAGTTGTATTGGTAAAATGTTTTACCTTACGATGTTATGACGAATTGTTTAGGGGGGACTTACTTTTGTTGATGTGTTTATTACAATAGGCCAATCGAGACAGAACAAAACCATGTATAAGTCGTTCTGAAGTCTTCTTGTCAAGATATTTACAAATCTTACTAATCTTATGAAAGCCTAACAATGATTTTGTGACGGAATGCAATGCCCTTTCATGGCCAAGGTGCTGTCAATGATGACACCTAGATCTCTTACAGAATTAGTTGTAGCAACAGGTGATTCTCCACTGATGATATGAGGTTGGGAGGGAACTTTCACAATTTGAGAACTCAGATGACCAACCTCAGTCCTTGAATCGTTTTAAGGCCATTTTGTTTTGAACTGCCCAAGCTTTGAGGTCGCAGACACATCTTTCAAGTACATGTATTGTGACTTCTTAACGCGTAGATGGATCAAAAATCATTAACAGCTGAGTATCATCTGCGTAACTTATGCGATTTATTCCGTGACTGTTAATGATGTCGCTGATGTCAGCCAGCCTTGAATGTACAATGTAAGCTGCAAACCAATAAAGTGTGGTGTTTGATATTCTGTAGCGGCAATGCAGGCGTTTAAGTAGGATGTCTTAGTTTATCATGTCGAATGGCGAAGAGAAATCAAGAAGCATTAAAATGGCTTCCTGATGACGATCGACAGCCTGAAGAAGCTCGTTGTGGACGCGAACCAGAGCTGTCTCAGTTGAATGAAATCTATGATAAGCTGATTGTCTCTATACATACAGACCGCATCGCTGTAGGTAGGCATTCAACTGTGAAGATGCAACCCGTTCTATGGTTTTGAACAAGAACTTCACATTTGATATCGGTCTGTAATTATTGAGGTGTTCGACATCAAGAGATGATTTATTAATCAAGGGCTTGACTCTTGCAAGTTTTAGTTCTGGGGGCACAACTCAAGTTGTCAATGATTAGTCGGTATTATATAACACCCAAGCAGATCCTTGCCATTTGATTGGAGGATTGTCCGTCATGTGATAGCAAATAAAAGTACCATTGCACGCTGAGTCACTCACCGTGCTTTTTCGTTCCATCCGAACAGTACCATTGCACGCTGGCAGTGTGCAATGGTACTTTTCGGATGGAACGAAAAAGCTGAGTAAAAGCATCACTGCGTGCGCGTGTCTTTGGTAACGCAGCAGGTGTTCTGCAAGAAGGCATAGTAAAATTGCTAGCATTCGGCTTCTACAGTTGAAATTGTTTGTTTTGAAAGTTGTATCTTTCAATCAAAATTACAAGGTTCTACTTGGATGTTATATAAAACAAATAATGAATGTTTTTCATTCGTGCAATGGTGCGAATATGTTCATTCGTTGAAAGCTGGAATGTTCCATTCAACTCGGCTCCGCCTCGTTGAATAGAACATTCCATCTTTCAACTCATGAACATATTCGCACCATTGCACTCATAAACATTCATTATGTGTATATTAACCCACACCTGTGATGTCATGCTATTGTGAAATCGCTCCATTAGTTTGCATGACTGGCGCGATAGGTACATGTACAACTATTCACCCTATGTGCAAACGGGTGTAACTATCCAACTGAGTTAGGGAATAAAGTAACAAATTGTCAATAATGCTATAGACCATTTGTTTTGAACACAGGTTAGAGCACGCATGTATAACAGAATGAAAAAAATTAAACAAAATTATTTAGTTGAGATGTTAAAAAAAAATGTTAGTAAACTAGTTTTAACCAGTACTTGTTTAAATTAATTCAAAATGTTTTATATATCATACACAAACATGGTAAGTGAAATTAGGTTTGCAAAGATACTCGTTCAATATCATTATAAAATTACAGGAATTTAACTGAAACTGTTGATCACTAAGTTAGCTAAAATTATTTTGTTAATCAAAGTTATGTCAGTAATATCTTAAACAGGCCTGTGTGGTAGGTCACTTCTTTTATTTTCACTTTTGGGGTTTTTTGTAGACCGAGCAAGTCGGCTACAATATCATCCGTGTCATAGTCACTTTCTATCACTTGAGTAAATTTACTTTGATCCATCATGCCACTGTCGAAGGAATGAGCGCATTTCCTAAATGTTGGTCTTCGTCCATGTGCATGTACCATGTCACGCACCACCGGTCGGGTGTACTCCAACTACAAGCAATACTTCACAAATGCAAACAGAATAGTAAATACAGGTTTTAGGAAGAAGAAGCTACTTACTCATCAATCCTATGTGGATGTCCCCAGGAATCACCATCAATTCCACCGTGGCCTGTATGGATGAAACTGTCTTTTAATGGAAGACTTATATCATCACTGTCTAGAGATCCTGAAAGGGATGTCATCAGCTTACGTTGGAAGAATCCAATTTGTTTGGTCCTTTTGTTTTGGCCACGCCACCATAAATTGTCTGGTCTGTAAAAATAAAGTCAATCAAGTCAATAAAAGGTACATACGATGTAAACCTAAAACAAGGATTTTCCTGTGGCAGTTATTCTAGATGTTTGGGCAACAGCCTTTTGATTTTATTATAGTTTCTTTTAAGGTGTTCAGGCTTATTTTTTAGTTTTGCTTATTGTTTTCAGCGTAATTGTCTGCAAGTACATGTAAATGCATAGTTGCGAATCTTAAGATCTTTCTTAAATGAATATGAAAGGTCTTTTTACCTTTACTGCTGGTCTAAACCAGAAGTTAGGGTAAGAATTATGTTATTTGGGGCTGTGGCGCCTAAGTGATTTAAAATATGAACAAACTTCTAATGTATGATATTTTGCTTGGCTCATGAGCATTCTAGAAATATGATATTGTATACATGTACATGACATTAAAGGTCAAACATTGCAGCTATGGCACAAATAAAGACTTACACAAGGTCTAACTTGAAACTATACCATGACCACAGTGTGCATATGACAACATCATTATTTTGAATGATGACGTCAATTGAAGTTTTAGTTGTTAAAAAATCGTACATGTGTATCTCAAGAACCATTACAAGGTCTTTGCACCATATGAAAGTTCTTGAGGTATTAAACAAATCTTAGAAATCTTACATAGAGTGTGACCTTTATCTTCCGGTCGAAACCGGAAGCTGAAATTTTGTATATAAAAATTCATGTCTCATTTACCTACAAATATATTAATAACGTGATTTTAACACATTCAATTATTCTACAAATTTTCATGTATAAATAATGGTACATTAATAGGCTTATAATTACATCAATTTCAAACTTTGGACAATTCTAAATAGCTAAGCTTGTACAATGTGTGGCCCCATTTGATCTTTAGTTCCTGTAAAAACCTGATCTCTAGTTTAATTTTATTTCTCAAACATTTAAATTCATGAGTAGTACGAGTCTGAATACCCTAACATTCATCCAATTGCAAGGACAGATACATCCTATATCTCAAAGCACAGGCGCATCTTATTTTAGTTCCATTGCAAGGACAGATACATCCTATATCTCAAAGCACAGGCGCATCTTATTTTAGTCCAATTGCAAGGACAGATACATCCTATATCTCAAAGCACAGGCGCATCTTATTTTAGTTCAATTGCAAGGACAGATACATCCTATATCTCAAAGCACAGGCGCATCTTATTTTAGTTCCATTGCAAGGACAGATACATCCTATATCTCAAAGCACAGGCGCATCTTATTTTAGTTCAATTGCAAGGACAGATACATCCTATATCTCAAAGCACAGGCGCATCTTATTTTAGTTCCATTGCAAGGACAGATACATCCTATATCTCAAAGCACAGGCGCATCTTATTTTAGTTCAATTGCAAGGACAGATACATCCTATATCTCAAAGCACAGGCGCATCTTATTTTAGTTCCATTGCAAGGACAGATACATCCTATATCTCAAAGCACAGGTGCATCTTATTCTAGTTCAATTGCAAGGACAGATACATCCTATATCTCAAAGCACAGGCGCATCTTATTCTAGTTCAATTGCAAGGACAGATACATCCTATATCTTAAAGCCCAGGCGCATCTTATTTTAGTTCAATTGCAAGGACAGATACATCCTATATCTCAAAGCACAGGCGCATCTTATTTTACATTCATTCAATTGCAAGGACAGATACACCCTATATCTCAAAGCACAGGCGCATCTTATTTTACATTCATTCAATTGCAAGGACAGATACATCCTATATCTCAAAGCACAGGCGCATCTTATTTTAGTTCAATTGCAAGGACAGATACATCCTATATCTCAAAGCACAGGCGCATCTTATTTTAGTTTTCAGACCGTAGCCGTGGCTAAGGAATTGAATTTCAGGCCTTCATCGTGCTCTGTGCCATTCAGCAATTTTGACTAAAATTTAAATGGCAAAGTTCTCAGATTTTAACAAATTTACTTAAATTTCAAAATTATTCAAAAAATCACAAAACAATCGCAGACTCTGACTTCTGTACTGGCCTGTGTAAAACCTGAATGCGTACAATGCCCCATCAACAACATTATGACAAAAATGGTGTTCTCAACTCATTGGTTGGTTCCTTACTCATTTGAACATACCAAAACACGCTCTTACAAAAAAGGAACCACACTTTCCTAAGGCCTGCCCACCCAGTGCAGATATTTTTGCTTATCTCATGAACAAGCATGTGATGAGTTAGAGATGTGAAGATTATATTTATCAACAGCCAATTACAGCCTGGTGTTTTTTTTTACTGTGACAAACAAGTATTGTGACATTACTTCTGTGTGTGATATGAAAGTTGGTCATCGTCTTATGCAGCCTACATGTCTTACAACTAGAAACCCAACCTTGCGCGCTACATGTAGCTTGAGGCAGTTCCAATCCTACATTTTAGCAACAGGTACTACAAAGATTTCAATAGATGTTAATTTGCATTGGGGATAAAATATATTTTTGTGTTTTTACCAATACATTTTATGTATACAGTAGCCTTATGTCTCCATGCACCAAGAGTTAACAGGGCTGGTGGTGGGGTTGCAATCCTGTTTCGATCGGCTCTTGATGTAACTTTAAAAACTGAAATGACCGTTTACCCATCTTTTGAGGCTATTCATGTTGAAATCACCTCCAATTCAAAAACAATCTGTCTGGTAAATGTCTACCGTCCTCCGAGTGTGCCGAATGTGACTTTTGGTCTTTTTCTTCAAAATTTTGAGGGCATGGTTAATGATTATTTATTTCTTCCATCTGAAATTGTTTTAGTTGGGGACTTTAATATACATGGATAATTTAAATGATGCCATTGCCATCCAGTTTAAGACTATACTACAATCATATGGTCATAATCAGCATATCTTAGGGTCAACGCATATTCATGGGCCTGCTTGACCTACTCATAACTCGTGAAAATGCTACACTTGTTTCTGGTATTTATCTTCATCCTGGGTTATCTGATCACTTTGCTATTATCTCTCAATTATCACTTCAGAAACCACAACCCCCTACAGTTACTATTACAACACGTGTTTTCCGCAATGATCTGGTTGTGTTACTCTCTGACTTTGATATGGTTTCTACCAATCTCGACTCTTGTGTGCAGAATTATGAGGATCCTTAGTAGTCTTTTGAATCAGCATGCACCAGCTCGGACTAGATCAGTTCGTTTAAGACCTCATAGTCCTTGGTTTAGTGTTGCTATACAGACTGCTAGAAAACTGTGCAGGGTTCACGAGAGAAAATGGAGGCACACAAGGCTAGAAATTGATAGACAGTTATATATTGTAATCAAAGCAACAAGGTTTTAACAATAATGAATGTAGCTAAAATTGAATATTACTCCTCTCAAATTACGGATTGTTTAGGCGATCAGGAAAAGTTATTTAAAGTTGTAAATGGGTTACTACATGTACATCAAGCCAAGAAAACGCCTGTATTGCCCAGTAGTGTATCAAATGCGGTTCTGGCGAATAATTTTTCTCGCTATTTCAGCAACAATTAAAATTCTTAATATTCGTAGTATTTTCCCTACATGTAGCTCTACTACTTGTGTGTGCTCAAGTATCAAATATTTCCCACTTTGCATCTGCTACTCTGTATGAGATCAAGAAGTTAATAAGAAGTTCTCCTTCTAAATCATGTTAACTGGACCCCATCAGTATACCTACTGATCTTTTAAAAAAGTGTATTGATGTTGTAGCACCTCTTATTTCTACAATTGTGAACAAGTCTTTTGAGCAAGGTAGTTTCCCTTGACAGTCTTAAGACAGCTTACATTCGTCCCCTTATCAAGAAGCCAGGTTTAGATGTTGAGACTTTGTCTAACTTCCGACCGGTGTCTAATTTGAAGTTTATTGGCAAGACCATTGAGCACATTGTTCCAGATTGAATACTGTTATCTCTGACTCTGGCCTTCCTGATAAATTTCAATCAGCATACAGGTCCAAGCATAGCACTGAATCGGCACTTTTGCGAGTGCAAAATGACATTCTATGTGCTATGGATAACGGCCATGTGACTGCCCTGATTCTGCTTGATTTGAATGCGACTTTAGACACTGTGGATCACACTATTTTGCTCAAGAGACTTCGTGATATTATTGGTTTACAGGGCAATGCCCTTAAATGGTGCCAATCCTATTTGCAAAACAGACCACAACATGTTTGCATTGGCAACTCCACATCGGACCCAGTTGTTCATGATTTTTCAGTCCCTCAGGGGTTGGTTCTTGGACCACTGTGGTTAACGGTTTACACCTACCCAGTTCATAGCATCATCATGAAACACAATCTGAACTATCATGTATATGCTGATGACACTCAATTATATTTCTCTTTTAAACCATCCCAAAAGTCTGCTGATGAGAGCATTAGTCGTATTGAAACATGTGTTTCTGAAATTCGTGTTTGAATGCAGGACAACTTCCTTAAGCTAAATGATCACAAGACAGAATTGTTAATACTTGGTTCACGGCAACAACTCGTGTAATTACCTTAACTAAAAAGTCCTGCCATATAACGCCGATTTTAAAAGAATTACACTGGTTTACCAGCAAGCAGTAGGATTAAGTATAAACTTCTGCTTTTCCTGTATAAATCGCTCACCAACAATGCCCCTGCCTATATTGATGATCTGCTGAGCTCATACAATCCTCCTCGCAAACTCCAGTCTTACAATTCTAGCCTCCTTATTGAGCCCATATCCAATCAGTCATGGGGAGACCAATCTTTCTCACATGCTGCCCCATGTCTATGTAACAAATTGCCTGCACTATAAGCTTGGGCGATATTGCTTTTATTATCTCACGATATAGCGTCAAACAAGTATCGCGATATTCGATTAAATCGCGATTTATATTTGAAGTCTACAACTCAGACATATTACTATGCGTAATTTTAATACTTCTAAAATCTAAACAAATGGAGGTATGGATCTGTGATGTGTACTGTCTACCCATGGTGTTATACATGTAGCTCTATGAGTTACACACACATAAAGTGTCTTTTAAAGTGTCTACTGCGCATGACTGTTCTTACATGCGTGTATATCCTGCCCATTTCATTCCAGCTAACCAATAAGCATCCATAATGCACATGGGGTGACCTCTCATTCATAAAATGGTTGTGGATGGGTTGTGGTTTGTGTAATATGATCCCATTGTGGTCTGCAGTTCGGCGGCAAGGCTGCGCACAAGGCTCCCACACAGGGGAGATAATTGACACATTGTGTTACTTCTGAAGTGTCTGTGGGAGACTGCCTGGGCGCTAAAGTCTTTGATGATATTTTTTTTCAATTGGGGAATCTTGCTGTTGGTTCTGGGACTTTATATTTTGTTTAACCGCCCGTTGTGGTTGCAAGACGTCTCAATTAGGGAAGACATCGTGATACTTCATTTAAACCACGATTTGCCGATAATTTGATTAACAAAAAATCAAGACGATATGGCAATCGTTTAAGAAATGGCATCGCGATTTTCGATTATATCGAGATATCGCCGGAGCTTACTGCACTAGTCATCCATTTCTTTGACCCTATTTAAAAAACAACTCAAAACACATCTTTTCAAACAGGCCTTTGATTCAATGGTTTAATTATTGTAATTCTTTTTTGGTTACCTTTTATGATGTTTTCTTAAATATTGCATTTGTATTGTATTCTATACTACACATGCTACATGTTCTAGATTTCTCTTGTATATTATTTTAATGTTATTGTTTGTATTTTAGCGCCATGAGCACTTTTATGGATTTGTGCGCTTTATAAATTTTCATTATTATTTCATCTTATCACAGCATGCGAAAGAAAGATCATATTTTCAATTGTGCCGGTAATTCCTCAAGTCTTTCTTAGGATCCTCGCTGTTCCCAATAGCGCCGCCTTCTGCAACAGATCTATTCTCACATTTGTCCCTATTTCATCAAGATGTTTCCCCAGTGCTTTCGGAATGGTACAGAGCGCCCCAACCATGACAGGCACTACTTTCACTTTCACCTGCCAAATCTTACGAAGTTCCCTGGCCAGGTCTTGGTACTTTTTCATCTTGTCCATCTCGTTCAAAGCTACCCTTAAGCTCCCGGCACAGCTATGTCAATGAGATGACACATCTTCTTTGCCTTATCTAAGACTACGATATCCGGATGCCTATGTTCTATAACATGATCAGTCTGAATGTTAAAATCCCAGAGGATCTTGACCTGGTCGATCTCTGTAACTTTCTCCGGAACATGGTCGTACCATTTTGCAGTCATTTGGACACCCCATTTCTTGCACAGATCCCAATGAATTACCTTGGCCAACTTGTCATGTCGACCTTTGTACTCCGTCTGGTCCATCTTACTGCACTCGCTGAAAATATGAAAGACAGTCTCCTCCGCCTTGTTACTAATCTTGCACAAGGGAGAGACGTTCGCTTTCTCTATCCTCGCCTTCATTACATTTGTCCTCAGAGACTGGTCTTGCACCGCAGTAATCAAGCCCTCGGTTTCCTTCTTCAACTCTCCGCTTTTTAGCCAATTCCAGGACTTGTTGCAGGCCACTTCTTTAGTACATCTTAAGAACCTACCATGAAGCGGTTTGTTCTGCCAATCTTGGTGTGTTTCTTCTTTCCTTTCCCTCTTGTACTCCTTTGGCTCAACCTCGCCCGCTTTTAAGTATTTCTGCACTACTTTCAACAAGTTCTCCTCAGTTTTCCTAATATGACAATGCAAACTCCTGTGTTCGATGTTGACACTGTCTGCCACACTCAGCAACCCCCTACCGCACTCTGCCCTTGGAAGATAAAGCCTGCTCATATTCAGATGAAATATGTCATTCATAGTCATCAGTTACATTAATATTATTATTATTATTAGTATATATACTAACGCAAGCTTGGTAGTCTAGTGGCAAGACATCAGGGCCCAATTTCATAGCGCTGCGTAACGGTAAGCACATTTTTGTGCTTAATGTGCTTACTGTAGCAGAAAAATTTGCTATGGTGCAAGTGTATTTCACAGGCTAACAGAAAAATTAGGCCGCCATATTGCGGATAACCACGGATTTGCATTGTGACGTCATTTATTTTTGTGCGGTAAGCACCGGAAGGTTAGCATGCCTTTTTATGTGCTTATGGTAAGCAGTGCTTTGAAATGAAAATCACACGGTAAGCACAAAATCGGCTGCTAAACAGCGCTATGAAATTTGGCCCCGCTCCAGAATGGCAAAGTCTTGGGTTCAAAATCTTTTAAAAAAAATTAGCCTTTGGAAAATACTTGGGAATACCGACGACATGAGTGCTTTTAAGCACTTAAATGTAACCCTACTGATGTTTAAAAAAAAAAATAGTCTTTGGGTAAAAACCCAAATAATCTTCTTTATCCTGAATGCAACTACAGTACATGTACTAAAACCGCTGCAGTACTGTACCTGATGCTAACATACACATAGCTATCAGGCAAGCCTAGTCTGGCCATATGCTATCAGCAGCCGCTTTCACAAACTTTATGCAACTGCGTAAGTCCACTTGCGCAACGTTTATGGCATGTTTCGTGAAATTGGCTGCTGCTCTAGAATGGCAAAGGTTCTGTGTTCGAATCACACCCAAGTAATACGTCTGTTGGGGAAGTAAAGTGTATACACTATCTAACACACCTTGGTGTATGGGTAAACACAAATAATAACCATAATATAAGACAACTGCCCCTGTACATTAAATGTGAAATATAAAGGAAGGACAGTTGCTTGTGGGTTTTGTTCTACATACCTTCCATCCATTACTGAAATGACATCACCTCTCTCAATACGAAGCTTATCTGGATGATCTTCATCTGTTTTATGTTGTGCTTTCATGTCTGTAGGTTGCATCTAAAGGAACATGTATATACACTGCAGATTAATACATTTTCAAAATTCACTTGAATTGGGCACGGCTCAAATTTTACACTGGACCAAGGCCCCCGACCAGAGTTGGAGTGTTGGGCCTGCAAACACATGAATGAGAACAAGTCTAGCGATCTTGTGTTTTTCAATTGAATAATGAAGCACACTGAGTAATATCTTTAAAAAAAGACAAGTGATGTTTTAATGTTGCCTTTGAGTCTGATAAACATCCTTTCAATTCTATTTTGAGAATTGAAACACATCAACAAATAAAGATAAATGTGATAAATTTTCTCTTACATTGAATAAGTCTTAGTGTTCAAATAAATACCGAATGCACATTTAACTGTTCTGGTTTGGATAAGACAATAGTAATAACAATAGTACAAAGTAATAGTATACAAATATTGAGTGGCTCAGAGTGGAATGGGAGGAATATTATCGTAAGGTAAAATTTGGACTGTTCTATTTCACAAGGCGAAGCCGAGTGAAATGAAACAGTCCAAATAGGTCGAATAGGTCTTTTTGATCGCCGGTGCGGATGGGAGTAATAGTGAATGTCACGTGAAGTAAGTTCCACCAATCAAATGACAAGGATCTGTATGTCAGTTATATAATAATAATTATAACAATAATAATAGTACTAGACATAGAATTTTTGTTTATTACAAAAACACTGTGTTCGGTTGAAAGTTACGTGATGACGTAGTTCAAAAACATTGAACCATAAAGATGATTTTTTATGCAATGTGTTGTTATTTTATAGTTAAACTTATATCACACTTTTTAACAACTCCCTGTTTCTTCACAAATGCAATATGTTTGTGTGAGTTTGGCATCAGTTTTTTTTTTGCAACTCATGAAAGCCCTTTAAAAATCTAGCTCACCCCTGCACTGGATGCTGTACACAGGTTTGATAATCAACAGCGCCCTCTTTGGTAGACAAAAGAGGGAATTCCCCCCAAACCATTCCATATGATTTTTACAAATTTCAAACGTTGTTTTATTGTTATTTAATACCCGATGACGTCATTATGACGTAATTAGTCATGTGGGGTCTTGATACTAAGGTTCAACTATCTGTTGAGTTTCAAGGTTCAAGATCGCTAGAGCTTCACAGCTGTACAAAAGCACTGTCTCGACTGTGGACTTGAAGAGCTGCATTTTGGCTTTATCGCTGGCTACTCCATCCCACACAGGTTTGAGTTTTTCGAGCAGCGACCCATGCCAGCTGCCGTCGCCGCTGAATGGCACTTCGGCTATCTGCAACGTTGCATCCCAGGTAGCAAAAGTCGTCACAGGATGCGAGAGGGAGGCCGGCTGTTGTACAGATGGTAGTGTGTGGAATGTCTCCAATGTACATGACTTTCGTCTTGCTGGCATTCAGACGCAGACCTACTTTGGCTGATGCTGCCTCAAAGCGATTTAGTTGGCGTTGGGCTACGTCCGGATTGTCAGAAATCAGCACGGCGTCATCAGCGTATGCAAGTGCGGGGATTTTCACGGCCGTCCGTCGTGCCGACATACGCCTCCTCACACTGTAAGCATCTTCTATGGTGAGCGACTGATGTAAGATGAAGTCCATGACAATGACAAACAAGTAGGGCGCCAATGTATCTCCCTGGAGCACACCAGATGTCGTGTCAAACTCGTGAGTGCAACCCGTGGATGTACGCACACATACAGATGTGTTGGTGTACAGTGACATTATTGCGTTGATGAAATGTGGTGGTGCGACCAATGCCAGATAGCAACATTAGAGTATATGGGTCTTGGATCCTGAATCACGATTGGTCAGAAGTTTACGATGTCAATGACGTGTCTGAGAAATGCACGCTCCCTATATGACACACTTCACCAATCGATTGACACTTTCTTCCCATCTTGCATAACCAAGATGCATACTAGGGGTAAAGTTTGGGTTACTCCTCGCATCAAGAACCTAGTTGCTAAGCGAAAGAAGGCCTTAGAGGGAAGGTACACGTTTGGTAATTGTCAAAGACCAATATTCTCACTTGGTGTATCCCAACATAAGCATAAAATAACAAGCCGATGAAAATTTGTGCTAAACTGGTCATCGAAGTTGCGAGAAAATGATGAGAGAAAAAACACCCTTGTTGGACGCATTTGTGTGCTTTCAGATAGGAATAAAAGACTTCTGGCTGGAAGTCTTTAATTATTTTAGTGAGAAATTTACCTCTTTCTCAAAATCTATGCTACTTCAGAGGGAGCCGTTTCTCACAATGTTTTATACTATCAACAGCTCTGTGAGAATACGAACGAAAATGGGAGCTGCATTATTTCATGAAAATGATGGATTTGTGAAGAATAAATGACGACCAAAACCCACCGCAGTAAAAATGTATGCTGCCGTGGAATGTGAATCTGTTGATATTAGCGTCTTCTTGCAGGTGAGACTTGAGTTATGAAGCTTTGAAAATTTTTCGCCCCAGAAATGGACCCTGATATCCAGGATGTCACTGTAGTGTAATACGAAAGTGTAAGGCCGCCAGGGCTAGTACGATGACTAACTTTTCAAAAGCTTTTGACTGAGTAGACCATGACAGACTTGGGTGGTCAGGTGCAATGGATTGCACAACTCTTGTCGGGTCGCTGCCAAAGAGTAAAGTACAAAAGAGAAAGTCTGATTGGTGTGAAACGGTGGCTGGTGTTCCTCAGAGCACTTAACTTGATGAACCTGTAGTGTTTATGGCACTTGTAAATGATGCCGCCATCGACGTTCAACCAGACGACGACTCTCGCAGTCATGTCAACCATTTCAAAATTTCAAAACTGTAGTTGAGCGTGACACCCAGGGCCCTTCACTTTGATAAACTGTTTTACAGTGATTTCCTGGTCTGCTAGATATAAGGTGATGGTCCATTTCTGGGGGGGGGGGTTTCAGAGTTCCATAATTCAAATCCTACAAGTAAGAAGCTACTTATTTCACCAGATTAACATACCACGGTAGCTGTCACAAGTGCCTTGTTTATTTTATGCAAACCCCAGTTAATTAGTTCAGAGTATGTTTAACTTATATTTTTGCTGTGTTTTACCTGTGCAAGGTTACCTCTTTAAATTAGCTCCTTTAAGGTTGTCAGAAGTTCAATGGCAGACTAAGAGGGTCCCAAGAGGGCGCCAATTATATTAAAATCAGGGCTTCAAGGTGTCAGAGAGGGCAGTATTCTGGGAGAGGCTTTTAAGGCATGTTGGTATTTACTTGTATTGTCCTTAAGAATGGGTTCCCTTTGTTCTGTATTGTTCTGGTGGGTTGTGCAGTAGTTTCTAGCCAGTCTTGAGTTGAAGTTGAATGAAAGCAGTCCGTATGAATAATGTTCTGACTCAAGGCTCGCAACATCTATTCCTGTGTGGACTTTATCAATCCTGTGCAGATTCATCAGAAGTTTAAAATCCTGAGGCGATGAAACAAAACTTCCCAGAGCTTGTCCTGTGTGGACTTTATCAATCCTGTGTGGATTCATCAGAACTGTCCTGAGTGGACCCTTCCCAAATATGGAATCATGAGTGGGTTTTGGCTGAGAAGATGAGACCATCGAATTCAACCATCAAAATCTCAACTGGGTTGAGTTGGCTGTAACTACGTACATGTACGAGAACTGAAAGGCCAACAACTCATGAGGCAGACGTAGAACTGCTGAGGAGAAGCTGGAAAGAGCTCAAGCAGTCTAACGGAAAACTGCAGTATTGTCACTCAAAGAAGACGGGCAAGTAACCACACAACCCCCCGATATAATCAGAGAAAACTACAAGATTGAACTTTTACCTGCAATGAACAATCATGCATTGAGAGACAATTGGTGGCGGGTTTAAGAAAAATAGAGATTAAGATTTCATTGTCTTAGATTGACTGTGCTTGATTTACGGATTTGTGGTGTAGGCATGGAGGAAGGAAGAGAAGGAGCTTGAACGGCCCACCAAACGGCAGAGTAACAAAAGAAAACCCTGACAATGTCCCTGTCTGACCAGTGGAAAAAGATAGTAGACCTCCAGCTGGACGGCCGATTAGTGAGCACGATTAGATCTCTTTGTACGAAGGTGTGGTACCGCCACTCTGCACCGTTGCCTTCGTGTTAAGTTGAATCATTGGAGACAAGAATTGTGAATATACACTTCTTCATTTACCATTTGTGGTGTTTACATGGAAATATCATAGCAATTTTTTTTTTTTTTTTGGCGACTTTCCTGTCGGTGGTTAAAAATTTGGGTGTTAGCACACGAGGGTGGTTGGTATTCAATTGTGTTTTTCGTTTTGGTGGGCAAAAGCGTACACAAAATTTATCAGGTCTCAAAATAGTATTTTTTTCTTTATTATATCCATACGACATACAATGCCATAGTTGCGTGAACAACCAAGTGCGCACGCGCAAACTCATATACGCCAGGTAGCACATTCTTTGCGTCAGGTATGAGGGTGATTACGAGGTGTTGTTATAGCCGCGGTACCAAAGATCGACTCTTCCTTCCTCCATGGTGTAGGGAGGACAAAAGTGCACCTCAATCCAGAACAGTCGATCTACGAAGAATCTTGTAGAACACAGTACAGATCTAGTCCCTTGCTTGAACAGAACTAGCTCATTGATTTGTATTGGGTATGATTTGGTTTTCTTTGACTTTGTAGGACATTATTATTTTCTTTGTTAATAAACTAGATCAATTTTGTTGAATGCAGACAATGTTTCACTAGGAATCATTTGTGTGTGTCTCGTCTCGGTCTAGCTGTACCACTGTATAGTCAGCCAGGGGAAATCCAGCCCCATGGTGTGACAGTAGCTTACATATTTTTGGCAGTGGATTGTTTTTTTTACATTTTGTTCTTTCCATTCCATACCAATGGCAACCATCATCCCAAACGAATCCTTTCAGTTTTGCCCCACATTGGTGTAAAGGCTAAATTAGGTGATTAAGACATTCATCATTAACCATTAATGTTTGAATCAAATATTTACCTGAACTAGTTTTTCCTTCAACTGTTTGAAAGTTGGTCTTTCAGCTGCAGATATGTGCCAACACTGCTGCATAAGCTCATATATGGATATGGGACAACTGACAGGCTTAGAAAGACGTTCATTTTCTTTATCAATTTTATGCAGAATCTGTAAAACAAGATTATTAGAAGCAGACAGTTAAAGCTTATTCCACAATTCAATGACTCAGGAACAAAGTTTTTTGATTATTCAGCCTTCACCTGTGTACATGTAGTTCACTTATTCCATACATGACAATCCTCGTGAGGCAGTATCATCAGCCAAACACCTCACAGAATGTCCTGGAACAGACATAGTGAAACCACCTCCAACAAGGGCAAGAGTTCTCTTGGTTTCCTAACATGCAAGATAAGCAAAGGTCAAGAGCCGCTACTACACCACCTTCCTTCGGCACATCACTGCATATGACAGCTATGCATGGGACCCTTCCATTAAAAAGAGCATCTCTTAAATTGAATGTGCCAGCATAGTGCTGATCGGTACATCATGAATGACTACTCAAGAGCTAGTAGTGGCAACATCATGAATGACTACTCTAGAGCTAGTAGTGTCAACATCATGAATGACTACTCCAGAGCTAGTAGTGTCAACATCATGAATGACTACTCCAGAGCTAGCAGTGTCAACATCATGAATGACTACTCAAGAGATTAGTGTCAACAGCATGAATGACTACTCCAGAGCTAGTCATGTCAACATCATGAATGACTACTCAAGAGCTAGTAGTGTCAACATCATGAATGACTACTCCAGAGCTAGTAGTGTCAACATCATGAATGACTACTCCAGAGCAAGTAGTGTCAACATCATGAATGACTACTCAAGAGATTAGTGTCAACAGCATGAATGACTACTCCAGAGCTAGTCATGTCAACATCATGAATGACTACTCAAGAGCTAGTAGTGTCAACATCATGAATGACTACTCCAGAGCTAGTAGTGTCAACATCATGAATGACTACTCCAGAGCTAGTAGTGTCAACATCATGAATGACTACTCCAGAGCTAGCAGTGTCAACATCATGAATGACTACTCCAGAGCTAGTAGTGTCAACATCATGAATGACTACTCCAGAGCTAGTAGTGTCAACATCATGAATGACTACTCCAGAGCTAGCAGTGTCAACATCATGAATGAATACTCCAGAGCTAGTAGTGTCAACATCATGAATGACTACTCAAGAGCTAGTAGTGTCAACATCATGAATGACTACTCCAGAGCTAGTAGTGTCAACATCATGAATGAATACTCCAGAGCTAGTAGTGTCAACATCATGAATGACTACTCAAGAGCTAGTAGTGTCAACATCATGAATGACTACTCCAGAGCTAGTAGTGTCAACATCATGAATGAATACTCCAGAGCTAGTAGTGTCAACATCATGAATGACTACTCGAGAGTTAGTAGTGTCAACATCATGAATGAATACTCCAGAGCTAGTAGTGTCAACATCATCAATGACTACTCCAGAGCTAGTAGTGTCAACATCATGAATGAATACTCCAGAGCTAGTAGTGTCAACATCATGAATGACTACTCCAGAGCTAGTAGTGTCAACATCATGAATGAATACTCCAGAGCTAGTAGTGTCAACATCATGAATGACTACTCCAGAGCTAGTAGTGCCAACATCATGAATGACTACTCCAGAGCTAGTAGTGTCAACATCATGAATGACTACTCCATAGCTAGTAGTGTCAACATCATGAATGACTACTCCAGAGCTAGTAGTGTCAACATCATGAATGACTACTCCAGAGCTAGTCATGTCAACATCATGAATGACTACTCCAGAGCTAGTAGTGTCAACATCATGAATGACTACTCCAGAGCTAGTAGTGTCAACATCATGAATGACTACTCTAGAGCTAGTAGTGTCAACATCATGAATGAATACTCCAGAGCTAGTAGTGTCAACATCATGAATGACTACTCAAGAGCTAGTAGTGTCAACATCATGAATGACTACTCCAGAGCTAGTAGTGTCAACATCATGAATGACTACTCTAGAGCTAGCAGTGTCAACATCATGAATGAATACTCCAGAGCTAGTCATGTCAACATCATGAATGACTACTCCAGAGCTAGTAGTGTCAACATCATGAATGACCACTCCAGAGCTAGTCGTGTCAACATCATGAATGACTACTCAAGAGCTAGTAGTGTCAACATCATGAATGACTACTCCAGAGCTAGTTATGTCAACATCATGAATGACTACTCCAGAGCTAGAAGTGTCAACAACATGAATGACTACCCCAGAGCTAGTAGTGTCAACATCATGAATGACTACTCAAGAGCTAGTAGTGTCAACATCATGAATGACTACTCTAGAGCTAGTAGTGTCAACATCATGAATGACTACTCTAGAGCTAGCAGTGTCAACATCATGAATGAATACTCCAGAGCTAGTCATGTCAACATCATGAATGACTACTCTAGAGCTAGTAGTGTCAACATCATGAATGACTACTCTAGAGCTAGCAGTGTCAACATCATGAATGACTACTCCAGAGCTAGTCATGTCAACATCATGAATGACTACTCTAGAGCTAGTAGTGTCAACATCATGAATGACTACTCTAGAGCTAGCAGTGTCAACATCATGAATGAATACTCCAGAGCTAGTCATGTCAACATCATGAATGACTACTCTAGAGCTAGTAGTGTCAACATCATGAATGACTACTCTAGAGCTAGCAGTGTCAACATCATGAATGACTACTCCAGAGCTAGTCATGTCAACATCATGAATGACTACTCTAGAGCTAGTAGTGTCAACATCATGAATGACTACTCTAGAGCTAGCAGTGTCAACATCATGAATGACTACTCCAGAGCTAGTCATGTCAACATCATGAATGACTACTCTAGAGCTAGTAGTGTCAACATCATGAATGACTACTCTAGAGCTAGTAGTGTCAACATCATGAATGACTACTCCAGAGCTAGCATGTCAACATCATGAATGACTACTCTAGAGCTAGTAGTGTCAACATCATGAATGACTACTCCAGAGCTAGTAGTGTCAACATCATGAATGACTACTCCAGAGATTAGTGTCAACAGCATGAATGACTACTCCAGAGCTAGTCATGTCAACATCATGAATGACTACTCAAGAGCTAGCAGTGTCAACATCATGAATGACTACTCCAGAGCTAGCAGTGTCAACATCATGAATGACTACTCAAGAGCTAGCAGTGTCAACATCATGAATGACTACTCTAGAGCTAGTAGTGTCAACATCATGAATGACTACTCTAGAGCTAGTCATGTCAACATAATGAATGACTACTCTAGAGCTAGTAGTGTCAACATCATGAATGACTACTCAAGAGATTAGTGTCAACAGCATGAATGACTACTCCAGAGCTAGTCATGTCAACATCATGAATGACTACTCAAGAGCTAGCAGTGTCAACATCATGAATGACTACTCCAGAGCTAGCAGTGTCAACATCATGAATGACTACTCAAGAGCTAGTAGTGTCAACATCATGAATGACTACTCTAGAGCTAGTAGTGTCAACATCATGAATGACTACTCCAGAGCTAGTCATGTCAACATCATAAATGACTACTCAAGAGCTAGTAGTGTCAACATCATGAATGACTACTCCAGAGCTAGTAGTGTCAACATCATGAATGACTACTCTAGAGCTAGTAGTGTCAACATCATGAATGACTACTCTAGAGCTAGTCATGTCAACATCATGAATGAATACTCCAGAGCTAGTAGTGTCAACATCATGAATGACTACTCCAGAGCTAGTAGTGTCAACATCATGAATGACTACTCCAGAGCTAGTAGTGTCAACATCATGAATGACTACTCTAGAGCTAGCAGTGTCAACATCATGAATGACTACTCAAGAGATTAGTGTCAACAGCATGAATGACTACTCCAGAGCTAGTAGTGACAACATCATGAATGACTACTCCAGAGCTAGTAGTGTCAACATCATGAATGACTACTCTAGAGCTAGTAGTGTCAACATCATGAATGACTACTCTAGAGCTAGTAGTGTCAACATCATGAATGACTACTCTAGAGCTAGCAGTGTCAACATCATGAATGACTACTCAAGAGATTAGTGTCAACAGCATGAATGACTACTCCAGAGCTAGTAGTGACAACATCATGAATGACTACTCCAGAGCTAGTAGTGTCAACATCATGAATGACTACTCTAGAGCTAGTAGTGTCAACATCATGAATGACTACTCTAGAGCTAGTAGTGTCAACATCATGAATGACTACTCCATAGCTAGTAGTGTCAACATCATGAATGAATACTCCAGAGCTAGTAGTGTCAACATCATGAATGACTACTCTAGAGCTAGTAGTGTCAACATCATGAATGACTACTCTAGAGCTAGTAGTGTCAACATCATGAATGACTACTCTAGAGCTAGTAGTGTCAACATCATGAATGACTACTCAAGAGCTAGTAGTGTCAACATCATGAATGAATACTCCAGAGCTAGTAGTGTCAACATCATGAATGAATACTCCAGAGCTAGTAGTGTCAACATCATGAATGACTACTCAAGAGCTAGTAGTGTCAACATCATGAATGACTACTCCAGAGCTAGTAGTGTCAACATCATGAATGACTACTCAAGAGCTAGTAGTGTCAACATCATGAATGAATACTCCAGAGCTAGTAGTGTCAACATCATGAATGAATACTCCAGAGCTAGTAGTGCCAACATCATGAATGACTACTCCAGAGCTAGTAGTGTCAACATCATGAATGAATACTCCAGAGCTAGTAGTGTCAACATCATGAATGACTACTCTAGAGCTAGTCGTGTCAACATCATGAATGACTACTCAAGAGCTAGTAATGTCAACATCATGAATGACTACTCCAGAGCTAGTAGTGTCAACATCATGAATGAATACTCCAGAGCTAGTAGTGCCAACATCATGAATGACTACTCTAGAGCTAGTAGTGCCAACATCATGAATGACTACTCCAGAGCTAGTAGTGTCAACATCATGAATGACCACTCCAGAGCTAGTAGTGTCAACATCATGAATGACTACTCCAGAGCTAGTCATGTCAACATCATGAATGAATACTCAAGAGCTAGTAGTGTCAACATCATGCTGAGTTACTTGAAAATCTCTACAAACCCAAAGAGACATCTCAAATAGTCTGCACAACAGAACAATGGCAAAAACTGAATATCTGAACTCCGAAAACATTGTTGCAATATGTTACTATTTGTTACCTGTGCGCCATTATAACCTAGCCATGGCTCCTCTCCAAAGGTAAACATCTCCCATAGTGTTACACCAAACATCCAAACATCACTTCCATGAGAAAACTGTCTTGTTTTCAAACTTTCAGGTGCACACCTGAAACATAATAGTGCATGGCGTGTTATAATGTACATTGTTTATGCAAGCCAATTGTTTTGTGTAAGACATTTGTAGCTTCATGTTTGTTTTTAAGTGAACTGTTTTGCTATATTTTCTACTACCACGGAGTCCCCTGGGGTGGATTTCACAAAGGTAGTCCTAAATTAGGACTAGTCCTAAGCAATGCTAAGAGATAGGACTGGTCCTAAGTTAGGACCAGTAACTCATCTTAACTAAGAATTGGTCCTATCTCTTAGCATTGCCTAGGACTAGTCCTAAGTTAGGACTACCTTTGTGAAATCCACCCCTGGGCCCTTTTTCAGAGAGCTACTTTTAAACAAAAGCACAAAAGGTTGCTTAACACAATACATATTATGTTCTGCACTGCTGGAGCCAAGAGCCAAGTACATGTATCAACTCTTTTGTCTCCTACCAGAAAACAGTTTTTGTTATAATTCTCATCGTATTTGTATTAATTCATGTCAACTCAGTGCTTTCTGACTGCTATGAAACAAATTTACTTGGGCAAGATTTGTATCCACATTGAAGAGAAATGGCAATTTTTTGGTTTACTCCTAGCACTTAGAAGTACCTGAATATCAATGTTATAAAACCAAATTCTTTATCCTCAATGCAGAGTTTTATTACATAAAAATATTTTTTTAGCAATGGACCCAAACTGGCTCCAGGTAAAACAAGCATTTTAGTTCATAAAATTGGGAGACGAATAAACACGACACCACAACGTATCTTTAAGTAACAGTCATAACCTACCACTACTTACCATGCATAAGGTACTTTCTTGTGCTCTGTCATGACATAATATGTGTCTGATGATGGTAATGCTCTCATTAGACCAAAGTCACCAATTTTAATCTGATTACAAATGAACAATTCAAAACGAAGAAGGTAATGAGATACTTTAGTGTACCTTATGCCTTGGCACATTTGTATTTAAGTCAATAAATAGGAACAGGCTAAGCAAAGGTTCATTTACATGTACTGTCAATGTATTTGCTACATTCCTGGGCCTTGCCTGCCAAAGTGTGCTTGAATGTTCACCCTGCCCCACATAGAGTTCAGCAGACATGTCATTTTCAAATTCTAGTGGAAGCCTGTTTACAAGGATCCTTGTATGCAGCTCTAAACGCTTTAGTCTTTGTATATACCTGTTTCCACCCAGTCCTCCAATCAGCTCTTGGTTTTGTTGAAATTCTGTATTTTTACCTGTCTCGTTGTTTCGTTTACAGTAAATAGAAAGATTGAGTAGTGCCACATGTATTGACAATGGTAAAAAAACCTAAGAAAGCTCTAAACCAATAGGTACAGTTTGTGATATTGTTTTTTTCTGATTATTGACTCTTTATAATTGTCTATTATTGTGAATTTAATGAAACTTTCAGCACTTAAAGGCAGTTGTCCAATGGTGTACATATTGCTGTGGTATATGTATAATAAAAAATAAGGCAGACTTTGCCTCGATCGAACATCGAACACACGTGCAAGTACATGCAAGTCTTAGTCGTGAGTTTGTACGTTTCAAAAAAAAAAAATTCTTGCATTTTTCGGGCAATGCCGACCAAGTGTATTGCTGCTAGATGCAGCAAAACAACTATAGATGGGGTCAGTTTGCAAAGTGGTCTGGTCCATCGTCTTTATTCAGCGCTGTACAGTGTGCACTTCGAGCCGTCGTGCTTCGAATCCGGAATACAATGCACCACACTTTTTGACATGAAGAGAAAAGTTATTCTAAAACATGACACCATCCCAACAATTTTTCTAGCTAGTGGGAAGTCGAAAAAGGTACCTGAAAGACGTGACGAACCTAGAGGAGAATTTGCCTAATGTGAAAACAAAATCGGGTAATGTTTCAACTTTAAGGGCATGTTTTAAGCTTACGTCAAGCGCCAAGCGATCTTGTGTTGGCACTGCATGCGATTCACCGTGCAGGTAATCCGAGTGGACCGCCCGCACAGCAGCAATAGTGCATGCAGACATGGTTCGTGACCGTAGCTCTGTACAATGTACATAGTGCATCATACCGATCAGGTACCCAGACGTAGTGTACGGGGCCAGACTACACATTTTCTCTTCAAATATCGCGCATCGATTGACATCACGAACAGCGCCCTCTCGGGTCGTCCAGGTGACTTTAACCAAATTGTAGAATTAAAGTGGATCACGGTTTGATATTTCAAATTATCAAAAATATAACCCCAATAACAAACTACCACAATAGGTCTACTATGCTTTTGTATTGCATACATGTCATGAAAGTAGCGCAGCACAAGGCATTGCACAGCAGACACTGTATATTTTCCTTATTTTTGTTTACTTTTCCCAATTATATACAAGTCAGAAATTAGAATTTTGCTCCGGCGAAACTGAAAACATTGTGTTTGCCTTGTCCCATGGTGTGAGCGTGTGTGGGAAGGTTAACACATTCAAACCAGGGACCTATAACAAAATGGACACTAGGGTTCCAGGTTGGGTGAAGATCCCAATATGGAAAGTATGAACCAATGGAAAGTGATGCCAACAAGTTAACATACTAACAGAAGAGGGGAACAGGAGCAGGTCCCTGATCAGACTGCAGCTGTTTACACACTGTGGCTTTGGCCCTTTAGGGGTATTCTTGAACAATAGACCACACAAAGAGTCTTTGTTTTAAAACTTGGACATCAAAGAGGAATTCTTTAAAAAAGGGAAACAGCTTGACCCCATAACAAACCTGATCTGTTACAAGGAAATCCAACTAGGGAATTTAGAGTTTCATTTAAGTTTCTATTTAAGTAGGTTTGAAGACTCTCACACTTTCAAAAGAAGCATTTTCTAAAGTTGTTTAGAATGTTTAACACTATGGTATAAGTTAGATGTGCCAAACTTTATGCTTTTATCACAAAGTGTATTAGGTTTCCACTAGTCATCTGCTGGACTAGTAAGATTTAGCATGACCATCATGAGTATCACTGGATTGTCCATTCTGCATCTTCATAGGGTTGTGAATCAAGATTCATCACTTACTTTTTGGCATAATTAAACAAAAAATTATGCAACAAGTCTTCATTATTTAAGTCCTTGTGTTGTAATGTGATATTGCACCAGGTGATGAGTAAGCTGCAATAAACCAGTCAGGCGTGACCGGGTTGTGCACCAGCACCATGCAAGCCCTGGCAACGCAAGTCGTATTCCTGAAACCAACCTGTGTGCTGTGTCTCCTTTGAGCAATAAGTTCTTAATTGAGCCAAGGCATCAGCAGCAGTGCAGCATTTTTGAAAGATTAGCAGAGCTTATTGTTAAAAATAATGAGGCCAGACAACAGGTCTTCTAGGAGCTACAATCCTTCAACATGGTGAGAACTGCAACAATTAATAGACTTACACTCTTCTGTGCACAACTTCAAACTTCACTTGAAATTACCTTATCAATAGAGGAAAGCAGGATATTCCTTGCTGCCAGATCCCTGTGAAGAAAGCGCTTTGCTTCAAGGTATTCCATTCCACATGCAATTTGTACAGTGTAATTGCACAGTGTAGTAATCAAGAATTCTTCAGGATGACTGTGAAGCTGATCAACTAGGGCACCCATAGAAGCAAGTTCAGTAACCTACAATGCACATTGCCAAGGATGATGAAACAGAGATCTAGTACACATACTGTATACAACACACAAAGATATTTGTTAAAGTTACATATACCATTTTTTAATAATAATTCATAAATACCTCAGGCCGTTTTGCTATTCCTATTGGTGGAGAGCGCGTCACGTGGGTGTGTATAAACCTTTGTTTATGACCGGTAAAAAGTGTTAATTCATGGGCATGACACACGACCTTGCACCTGTTCTTATAAGACAGTTTCTTCATTCCTATTGGTCGAGAGCAACGGCTGAAACAGTTGTGCCACATCACGCGATATGCGCGACGCGCACAGCATTCCCTTATAAGGAGTTGTTTACCCGAGGGCGGCGGAGGGCTTTACCATTTCATAGCTGGAGGGGTGTTGTGTTGAAAGAAATCATTTAACAATTGACCGAAAAGGTGTTTATGAATGGGAATCAAAGTGTGTTGAATAGGTTTTCAACTAGTGGTTTAAACCCGCCGAGGCATGGTTCTTCATAATTTACCTCCACTACGTCTCGGTAAAATTATCAAGAACCAGGCCTCGTTGGGATTAAACCACTAGTTGAAAACCTCTTCACCACACATTGATTCCCTTATTGAAGGCATTTACGAGCATGTCAAATATGCTGGTTATTCAGACAATTAATTAAAATTCTAGCCCTTGGAAGCCTACAATCTTTCAACCTTACGATTATCAAGATGTATTCGAATGAGTATTACCATAATTTTGTATTGAGTGTGGAGATTAAGTTTCCATCTTGTATACATTTGTAACTTGCTGATACTGGATTAACTCACCATCATGAGGGGTGTGGCAATGACTACTCCATACAGACGAATCAAATTAGGATGATCAAGCAAATGCATTGAATTAATCTCCTTGACAAAGTCCTCAAAGAAACCAGCTTGACGAACTGTGTCACTTCTCAAACACTTCACAGCAACATCAACCTGGCAATAAAATAATAAAAAAGCACACCAAGCCTTAGTTTGAGTATGCTCAGCCAGATGGAGTCACACACATCAAAAAACATCTACTCGCTGGAATTGGTTCAACGCCAGGCCGTCAGATAGAAATGTGGAGTCTATGACCGCAGTTCCCAGCATCACACCTCTCCTAACACAACTTGATTTGGATCAACTATATCACGCCATGACAAACCTACAATGTAGAGCTATAGAGTAGCATGCAGTCTGCTCAGCTGCTGTAGGCTAGCCTACCATAGACATTCCTCTACTCTCATTGATTTACATCCACGTCGACTTTTTTGGGGGGCTACATGTAATTTATGGCTTCCAAGGTTTTTTAATTACGGGAAACACACAAAGTTAAAAAATCATGTACGCTAATTGTTCCGATTTCCAGGCATCCTGTGATGGTGAAGTCCCAACCCCACTGTGGGAATCGAAACATCATTTATCATCAATTATCATTTGTCACCGTGAAATTTCATTTGGTATGGGATTTACATGGACCCCCCCCCCCCCAAATGGTAAGCTAGGACATGTATGAAATTTAGGAAATCAAGAACTTTAGGGGATACTTCTGTACAAGGGGATAATAGTGTGTTAAAGTATGGGAACATTGAGGATACCCTCTGCCCAAAACCAAAAAGGTTACATATAACGAGAAATTCCTGGTCATTTCTATATCAACCCAAATAGATTTTAGTTTCAGACAGAAAAACTTAATGTAAATTGGGTGGAGAGAATATTACAAACAAATCATGAATCTCCCATACGTCTATCTACAGAGCCGTGAACTTCAATCTTTAAATATTTGTATTGTACAAATCCCCAGCCGTGACACTTGTGTCCTTAAGCAAGAGATTTAACCATTGCTTCATCTTTCGGATGGGACGTAGAGCAGTTGGTCCCATGAAGTGTGAAACGCATGAAACAGAACGCGTGTAAAGGGAAAAGTGATATCATACATGTAGCCCTGTGTAAACAGATCCAGAGTTGAGAACATTACGACCACACAAAAAACCATATTGATGGAAGAAAACATATGTGCATCATATGAATGTTTTTGTTAAGGCAGTGGACACTAAACTGTAATTACTCAAAATAATTATTAGCATAAAACCTTTCTGGGTGGCGCGTAATGGGGAGAGGTTGATGGTATAAAACATTGTGAGAAACGGCTCCCTCTGAAGTGCCATAGTTTTTAAGAAAGAAGTAGTTTTCCACGAATTTGATTTTGAGACCTCAGATTTAGAACTTGAGGTCTCGAAATCAACCATCTAAACGCACACAACTTCACGTGACAAGGGTGTTTTTTCTTCTTTCATTATTATCTCGCAAGTTCGATGACCGATTGAGCTCAAATTTGGGGGGGGGGGTTTGGAAAAGGAAAAGACATGTATCGGTGTGGTCTCTGGTAATAAATCATTCCCTGACAGTTTGACGTTGATTTGTGGTATTCCAAATTAGTGCTATAAAGGGTTTTATAAAAACAATAAGGGATTCAAAACCAGTTGCCATGGCATGAGCTGTTTGGAAGAAAGCATCTCATGCTTGAATAGGAACAACAATTAATACAATCTTGATGGACTAACCTTTCTGTGGCCTGGTGTTGTCCACAAGCCTTTACGTACCACTCCAAATGAACCATCACCAAGCCTTTCCAGCAATGTTAATTCTGCTTCCCCAATCAGACATGTCAAGGTCTGTGTCACACTACTGCTTGCTGGATGATTATCTGCTGGGGTTGAAATGGCTGTTTTTATCTTGGGCTTAGTTGTCTGGATGTGACTTTCCCCTTTACGATTAAGAACCTTTGAATTTGCAATAGAAAATTATTATTTTGTAAATGTCGTATTATGATTTTCAACATAAAACTTAATTTTTTAGAAATTAAAATGACAAAGTAACATTTAACTGCAAAAAAGGAATTAAAAACTAGAGATAGTGATTGTAAACACTCACACAGCTGTTCCTATAATTAGTGGTTTTCTAAGCTCCAATAAAAGACACACATTACAACTTTATGACATGTGGTTTACATGGTCTTGATTCTGATACTCAATCGAAAGGAGCTTTAAAACAAGAATAAAAGGTCAACATGAGGTCATGGCCATCATTTTGAATAAATTTAACCCAGGCTCAATTTTGAATGCCCAAGGAGTCTATAACTGAAGAACAGGTTGTAAAATAATGTATACCGTAATTTTCGGATTACACATGGTAGTTGTCACAGTCCTGATGGTTTGGCCTTTTTTGATAAAGCATTTTTGAAGTCATGTGGATGTTCCTCCCGCTCTCAAAAAAAAACTTTCACATACTGAGTAGTACATTAATAAGTACCATGCCTTTAACATGATACATGTACATATACGTACATGTAGGCTTCTGCAGGGGTTTTGTCTTGACCAGCAGCTTTTTTGTTCGCCATACCAGTCCCAGGCACAAAAAGAACTGCCGAACACTTTTTACAGAACTTTTTACAATAATTTCAGGTTGCTTTGGCAACTGAGCACTACTGCAGCAGTGGCTTTTTGGAGTTTGCTAAATCATGAATTTCTGATTACACATGGTTTACCCTCAAGTAATTTACCAGGGTTCTTCCTCACTGTAACAAAACGATAACTAAGCACTGTACTGGTTCTTACCCTTTTCCTTACATGCCTTAAACGGTAAGAAAATTGAACGCAAGACAAAACTGGCACTTACACGTTCAAGGAATGTCCGTCGTCTACGTCGCTTTACTGCATCCATCAGGCGTCGCACAGCTGGACGACCCATTCCTATTTTTTCCAGGTCATCACTTTTGACAAAGTCAAAATGCTCCAAACGTGATAGATGGAGGCTGTCATGTATGCTGGTAAAGAACTTCTGCAGTTGTGTCTCCTCAAGAAGCTCCTTCAACCAATCAAGACTCTCTGGCTCCTCCATGGTCCAAAGTATCAATGTCAATTCTAAATCAACAAGAATGTTTAACATTAACAACTACAAGCAACACAAGCTTTAAAACAATTTCGCAAAATAATTTTAAACATAAAATACATATACGTAGACTCTGTGTCTATAGACCATTTTGAACCATGCGCAGCTCGCTTATACGACGCCGATTTGGGGGTAAAAATTTGCACAAAAGGATAGTACACACATGTTTGTGTAAACTTGTGTACCATCCTTTTGTGCATGGTTTTTGCCCCCAAAATGGGGGAAAGGATACGCGTATAGTGCAAGTGCGCTGCATGTTGTGCAACGGGTCTATAGGTGCCAATGTTTATAAGTCCAAATAAATTTATTCTACTATTCACCATTTGTGGCTGTTATAATAATAATAATAATAATAATTTGGCGGGCTAATCATCCTTACTCGCAGCTAGAGCTGAATTGCGAAGGACGCGGCTACGTGTTTGAGAAGCAAGCATGCAAGGGCGCATTCAGCTGCCAGCCACATCAACCCATTATGACCACGGAGCACAGCCAAGATCGACAGGAAATTACAACACTAGTGAGTGACACCAAGTTATAACAACCCTAACTCTCCATTCTTCAAGATGGAGGGTTATGACTATTGCAGCACAACAATTCCTCCATGATGTAAGTGGCACCCAGTCTAACAGCCAAGAAAACACTGAAAAACAGAGTAAGGCCTTGTACGAAACGGCGACTTCAGCGAGAGCAACGGCTAGATAGCGTGTCTATCAGTGCTGAAGATCAGAAAAGGCAGATGCGCACGATCTAGCCGTTGCTGTAGAGTGTAGGCGAAGTCGCGGTGTTAGACTTGGCCTAAGACTGTCTGATGATCATGAGTTGTAATTTTATGATTGTAGGCTTACAGTTTTAAAAACAAGTTTGTCCTTTGACCCCACTAAATATTACTACTTTGGACTCCAATCAATGACCTCCGGATGAGCATGCCAGTGCTCTACTAACTGAGCTATCAGCCCTTGGCACTCTTTTTTTAAAGAGCATCATTAAGGGAAAAGAGTCTGTGCAGAGGAAATGCTCGAGCACATGCCCAAAGGAACTTAATTGGTGTGCAATATGAGCAGCTCTGAAAAGACCACCAAAGACCTGAAAATTAATACTAGTTTGTTATATTAAAATGATTTTATGTATCATGTACAATCCTTCTGCTGGACAGGTTAGAATATAATTTGATCTAAATTAAGAGAGATCAAGTGCCCATCGAATGCAGAATTTTAGGATTACTTAGTCATCATGGAGTCTTGGACATCATGTAAAAAGTAGTATAGAAAAGATAGAAAAACTAAAAATCCATATATCAGAACCAAAATTTGACTTTCTACAATTCTACCACCAACATTCCAAAGTAAGCCGGTAATGCATTGTTTGTTTTATTGTTGGCCTATTTGTAAATGTAAATGTTAATTAATGTAGCTTAGGCTAACTGTCAACATTTAAATTAAGAACACTCTACCCTCTATCTACAGTGTAGTGTAGATCTCATCTTGTGGTCCGAACTATAACCTGGTGTCATGTGTTTTCAGTAAATTTTCACATCAAAAACTAAATGATTTAAAAAAAAAAAATCATCTATCCAACCTTTCAATAATGACACTGGAGTGAGGTCATATTGTTTTCAAACCTGTCATTGGTTGGTATTTTATTGAATATTCAGAAGCTAGTATGACGTGCAAAATAAATAAAAAATATCATTCAATTAGGCCTACTATATTATTTAACAAATTTAATTACATTTTTGTCCTAAAACAAATGGCTACTAGATTAGAATCCGGAGATATCACAAAGCATGACAGTAAAACACCCCACCCCCTTGAAGCACAATCAATTCATAACAATCTGTTTTCCCCATTTCAGACCAGCAATTTTTTTATTATTATTTTTTCCAAGAAACCAATCTTTTATATTTTCTCTTTTATGTAGACCATATTATTTATGAAACCCAAATTTATTCCAGTCTGCAGTTAATCAAACAATTTTTTTCCATTTTCACTTAAAATATTTCAATTTTTTCCCCTATATTGGCACACCATAGAATCCCAAACAGCAACCACATTGTGATCTATCTAGTGACTGAAAGAGAATGAAAGTTAAACTCAATCTAGCAGTAATAATTTTGTTTTGAACTTTCGAGGTTGGATGATGTTTCTTTGACTCATTTGGTTGTTGGCATAATAATGCTAGTAGTCTAGGCTGATTTCTGAAAAAGAGCTCTAATTAAGGCGATTGAGGCATTTTGGGGTAAAAGCAGGGAACCAGACTTTTTAATAAATTTCAGGCGCGCTGATTCCGAAAAAATGGTTCCCAAGCGAAATTTTGAGTTTTTGACCATCTAATTTGCATAAATCATATTTTTGACCTTTTTGAACCATTTTAAGCAAATCTCTGTAACATGACAATAAAAAATGACAAGTGATGCACCAGTACCTAGATGTTGAAGGTCACAGAGTATGATTAAAACATTTCTGAAGTAATTAGTGCAAATTAATACTCATGAATATGCAAATTAGTGGCCGCTAAATTACAAAAACATGATTTCTCTTCAATATCTCTGTAGCTAGGCAAGCAAACATGATAAACGAAGTGTTTTTCCTTTGTTCTGAGGCTGAACCAATGTGATCAATGATAAGGAAGATGCTTTTTATACAAACGAGCTAGTAAAATAGCTTAAAATGCTTATTTATGCAAATCAGCTAGTATGACTACCAATGAATTTCATAACAATTCATGAATGAATGCTTAATGTTAAGGCCCCTTAACTTTACACCGAATAACTACTTGATGCTAATACAGGCCGAAAGAGCAATTGGTGTCACTCACCAATCCCTCATATTAAGTTGGGTATAGAATGAACTGCTGTTGCCTAGGAACATGTAGCCATACAGCGAGTTTCATCACCAATCCTGTTGCTGAAATGCACACATTGCTGTGCATTGAAACCCATGCTTCTGGCATGAACACAAAGTATCTTCCAGCAGGTAACTTGTAGGGATTTGACTCATTGACATCAGTATGGGCTGTGGTTCTGAGTCACCATGTTCCCATCCCATAAACATGGGCTCAGGAAGCTCAGGTATGGAGCAGTGAACATTTCACCAAATAATGATTGATAGGAAGTACGCATCAAATTGAAACAGGGAGCATCAATCTTTCATGGTTTACACCTTGAATCAAATCAAAGAGGTACAGACTCGACTGAAGCCACAACAAGAAATATATTGGTGTTGTTGGTCAGACCAGGGGTGGATCTCACAAAGAGTTAGGACTAGTCTTATCTCGAGTTAGGACTAGTTACTCGTCCTAACCATGGAGGAAGAAAATAGAAGGAGTCACAACGAAGGCACATCAAAGGTTTAATGTCTGCTGCCGCCGTTCTAAAGCAGCAGGCGCGCACGCGCGCGCTGTTATCTTACACTGTGCTGCAGAATGCACTGCGCCCAAAACTATTGCTTGTCGCGCCCACGCACGCAGCGCTGTCTGTGAACATAAACACATGCAGTTAAAAGATTGCCGTGCAGATAGCTGAAGCAAATAATAATAATAATCATCATAAACGACATTTAAAGACGCCCTACTAAGTAAACTAAATCACAGCGCTTACATAATAATTAAGTACATGAAAAAATAAATATAATTAAAGGAAAAATAAAATGAAATGAAATGAAAGCCACCTGTAATGCAATAAATTGATTAATGTTGAAATAGATATGTTTCGATCATATTCTTGAAACAATTTGCGCTACAATATTTTTTATTGCACAGCATTGCACACATTAGGGGGATTGAAATTATAAAAGCTAAACAATACGTCTTTGAATTTGTCAATTTGTTGGCTCCCGGAGATAACCGGAAATATCCTTAAAATAAGTTGCTAAAAAGACCCTTTATTGTAATATCTGAATGTTATATTTAACGTAAGTCAGCTTCGGATTGGCCAAATTCGACAATCAAAACATCAAAATACTCGGTGGAAAAATTGCTGTTGAAAACAATGAACTGCGCAATGTTAAAAGCCCGCTTATAGTAGTGCGCATGCGTTTTGTGTTTATTCGTTTGTTTACAGATTTCTTTCCTCCAATTATGAAGGCCTGCTGAAGCAGGCTGAGCGGCAGAAGACATTGTACACAAAGGGTTTGTCGCGCGCGTACGCGCAGCGCGCGGCCGTAACGTATAAATTTCCAATGGGCCATTTCGAAGTGCGTATTGGTTTTGAGATAAGAGGCTGGGCGATGTGACTCCTTCTATTTTCTTTCTCCATGTCCTAACTTAGGACTATCCATGCAATTTGTATATCTCCTAGGACTAGTCCTAAGTTAGGACTAGTCCTAACTATTTGTGAAATCGACCCCTGATCTCTTACACACACACTCGCCAATGCCATAATGAAGGGCCTTCCATTCCAAAGAGTTCCTCACTTTTATGTCGCTCAATCCATCCTATGAGGGCACCAAGGTACTTGAACTTCTCAATGACGGAAGCGCCATTTAGTCCTTACCATCTTTCGAGATGCATGCCATCGCCTTGGTCTTCCTTAAGTTTAACTGAAGTCAGATTTAACATCTTAACTTCTCTTATGAAGTCATACTCTGCTAAATTTGAGCTGCAAGTAATTCTCGTGCCAAGTCCGCCATGTAGAAGAGGATGCCATCATTGCAGTCAAGGTCAGTGATACCCATTGCTGGCACTCTCCGACTTCAGCAATTTGTTTTGCTCAATGACATTTTCCAGGAGGACATTTTGGTAGGTTCAGCAAAGTTTGTCTTTAGCTCCTTATAAATTCAAACTTTTCAGCAAGTGAAGTGGACTTGGCAGAAGCCCAACATGCTTTAGGACAACCGGCAAGTGAACTGGACGACCTGCTCCATCATCATGTCGCGGGCAGGCGGGATCTCCGGCGGCGTCTCTCAGCCTCCCTGTCCATTATGCAGGCAGCCAACTCTGCTGTGGTCTCTGCCTCAGCATCTCTCATCAGGACAATGACAAAGCTCAACCTCAAATGTGGTCAGGGGTGCATGGTCTTGGAGGTTGTATGTAATCACCTGTCTTTCTAGCATTGAGTGGAAGTTCTTGTGCCTGGGCTGTGGTGTTAAAGAAGAGACTGATATCATCAGCAAAGTCAAGGTCGGGCATGGCTACTGCGGGATAGAGGCTCGATCTCCTTGGCATCAATGTGAATCCAAGATCCACCTTGTGTCTGCCGATAGCACGTCTGAGGGCGAAGTCAATGATGAAAATGAACTGAGGGGAGGGTATCCCCTTCATGACTCCTGCCAAGATCACTGCACAATGGTCCATCTCTCTAACCCTCGCATCCTTCCTCACTGTGTTTGTTGAAGGTAGCCATAATGAGCGGCCTCCTGTATCACAGATCGCATTGGACTTTGGGCTGTCGTCATGTGACCACCTCCGGGAAGGGTGGGGGGGGGGCAATGCCATTCTGTCAGGCCAAGACCTGGCCAGCACACTTGTTCCGCAGCATCGATCCTGTCCACTCTCGGGACTGGAAGTAAATGCTTTGCCATGCGATTTACCATTAGCTTCCTTTAAAGGCTATAATAAGATTTGGGGGCACCACTCCTCTCAGGACTACCCTGGTTGCTTCCCTTGTCCGCACTAGGATGTGAACGTACGTTAGTTACGTAACGAGCTCTACCTGCAAACCGGAGTTTGCAGTCAGAGAGGTCCTTCTCCTACGTAGACTACCAATCTAGGCTTAGGAGTTCTACCTACCCTAGATGGTGATCAGAGAGGTCCTTCTCCTAAGTAGACTACCAATCTAGGCTTTGGAGTTTTACCTGCCCAGGATGGTGATCAGAGAGGTCCTTCTCCTAGGTAGACTACCAATCTAGGCTTACGAGTTCTACCTACCCGGAATGGTGATCAGAGAGGTCCTTCTTCTAGGTAGCAATCTAGGCTTATGTGTTCTACCTACCAAGAATGGTGGTCATGGAGGTCCTTCTCCTAGGTATACTACCAATCTAGGCTTACGTGTTCTACCTACCCGGAATGGTGATCAGAGAGGTCCTTCTTCTAGGTATACTACCAATCTAGGCTTACGTGTTCTACCTACCCTGGATGGTGATCAGAGAGGTCCTTCTCCTAGGTAGACTACCAATCTAGGCTTAGGAATTCTACCTACCTGGAATGGTGGTCAAAGAGGTCCTTCTCCTAGGTATGCTACCAATCTAGGCTTACGAGTTCTACCTACCCGGAAGTGTGATCAGAGTTTTTCTTCTCCTAGGTGGCCTGTCAACCATAGCTGACGAGCCTAACCTGCTCGAAATGATCTGTTTTTTCGGCACCATTTAAAATTGCCAGTACACCTCTGCCAATCAGTTTAAAACAGGGTTTGGCGAATCAAACCAAGCAGTAGGAGTCCGTTTAGAAGAGGATAGTTCTCCTGGGTTTGTCTTTATTATCATTGCTAAAACTGCATACAGAGATGCAAATGTTTTGCAAAAACTCTATTGTAGGGATGCATCGATTGAGCAAAAAGTGATGAATGGTGAAATGTATTGGTAGTCAGACTAGCTGATTTGCATAATAAGCACGTGTAGCTATACCAACTCATTTGCATAAGCATCTGGCTTGCCAATGAACACATTACATGCATTGCCTGACCCTCAGAACATAGGTAAAAACATTTCTTTATCGTGGTTATTTGCCTAGTTTCAGAGATATTAGAGAAAACTCACTTTTCTGCTATGGCTGCCACTAATTTGCATATATTTTGTTAAAATTGCTTACCACTAATAATAACTTCATAATTTTTTTAATCGTTTTATGAGATCTTCAAAACATGGGTGTAGCACTTCAATTGTCATCTTTGCTTTCCTAGTTACCGAGATATTTAAGAAAAATTATTTTTCTGTAATGGCGGCACTAATTTGCATATTTATGATTATTAATTACCACTTATGTCTTTCGAAATGTTTTAATTCTTCTCTGTGACAGTCAACATGTAGTACAGACTCATCGCTTGTCATTTTTGCTTGCCTGGTTACAGAGGTTTGCTTAAAATAGTTCAAAAAGGTCAAAAAGATGATTATGCAAATTAGATGGTAAAAAACTCGCTTGGGAACCATTTTTTTCGGATTCAGCAAACCAAAAATGTGTTAGAAAGTCTGGTTCCGCACTTTTACCCCAAAATGCCTCACTCAGTCACTTTTTCCAGAAATCCGCCTAGACTATAGTGATTTATACCAAAAACTCATAATTTTCTACATGTTTGAGCAACCATGTACATACATACGATAGGGAACTTTATTCCCAGCATGATTAAGCCTGAGGAAAATACAGACCATGAGTAAACAGCAGAGCTTCTGACATTGGTGGAGCTAATTACACAGTCTCGCAGTAAACGGGAATCCAAGTTGGGGATTGAAAACATGTGAGGGTCGATAACATATGACCCTCCGATAGTTTTCAGCTTCATGTCTCATCATGCACTACGAATTTGCCTATTTTTACAACCTGTCAAGAAAGTCCACCATTTCCTACCCTTCCGTAACCATTTTAGACCTGGAAATGACTTGTTTTCAAAATTTCTACGCATTTTATAACAACTCTGTGCTGTTCATCTTAGCGGGATGCCGCACGAAGCCAGCAACCCCGCTAGATATAAATTGCGTATAAAATGTTGCAAATGTACGTTGTATACCGGTGGTGGACTGGGGGGGGGGTAAGTGGAGGGCAGGATCACAATACAAATCACCGTGGCAAACCACCCATCCTAATATTATATTTTGGTTTTTAACATCTATTCATAAATACCTCGGACAGTTTCGCTGTTCCTATTGGTAGAGAGCGCGTCACATGGGTGTGTATAAACCTTTGTTTATGACCGGTAAAAAGTGTTGAAACATGGGCGTGACAAGCGAGCTTGCACCTGTGCTTATAAGACAGTTTCTTCATTCCTATTGGTCGAGAGCAACGGCCGGGACAGTTGTGCCACATCATGCGATACGCGCGAACGCAAAGCATTCCCTTATAAGGAGTTGTTTACCCGAGGGCGGCGGAGGGCCTTACCATTTCATAGCTGGAGGGGTGTGGTGTTGAAAACAATCATTGAACAATTAAAATGTTTGCATTTATTTCAGTTTTTTACTAAAAGTGTTGATGTTTTTTGACCGAAAAGGTATTTATGAATGGGAATCAAAGTGTGTTGAATCGGTTTTCAACTAGTGGTTTAAACCCGCCGAGGCCTGGTTCTTGACAGTCTACCTGCAGTAGACTAATCCCCATAATTATTTATCTGCGGGGATATGCAGCGTTTTTTCATGCGTGACCTCTATGTGAATATTATTTAGTCAAAAGGGCTTCTGGAATTTTGTCATTTTCAGCCTTTTCTGAAAAGTCTCAACCAAAATAATGTACCAGTAAATTGTTAAAGCAATCAGTGAAACTCAAATTTTAAAAAGAGAAATTTGTACGTAAAAAATGGCTTAAAAAACAGAGAAAACAAGTCTCAAAAACACAGACAATTTTCATGTTATGAATGTCGGCAACAGTCCCCAATTAGTATGTATGGTCTTTGGCCATTTTATTTAACACTGAGTTGGAATGATTATTCTGAATCTATTTTGAATTTTTGACCCAAATTGAACGTAATTATGGCGGCTTAGTGAATTTTCACCAATATTTTAAGTTTAGTCTAAAGGTAAGATTTTCTACTAAAATGATAGATTATCTAAAATATCAACCATAAAGGCTGCGATTTGTCCCATCTTTGCCGGAGATTATGTTGTACGTGTATGTTGTATACTTTCATGAAATCAAAAAATTATGTCATTGCGTATTGTAAACAAAAAGTTACGCGGCGGGAAAGGTGCCTGCGGGAATATTTGTAACGCGCAGATTTGGGGTATCAGAGGATACACATGTTGTGTTTTGTTATTGATCAACATAGTAATAATGTGCGAAAAATAACTTTGTCGGAACATAGGGGTGTCGAAATATAGGGGTTTGATATTGTGATCAACATAGTATTACTAGTAATAATGTGCGAAAATAACTTTGTCGGAACAGGGGTGTCGGAACATAGGGGTGTTGGAATATAGGTTCATTTGTCGGAACATAGGGGTGTCGGAATATAGGGTTGTCGGAATATAGGGGTGTCGGAACATAGGGGTGTTGGAATATAGGTTCAATTGTCGGAACATAGGGGTGTCGGAATATAGGGGTGGCGGAATATAGGATGAGTTGTTGGAACATACTGACATAGGGGTCTCCGTCGGACTATAGGGGTGTCGGAATATAGGTGTGTAACCATTTTAGGTTATTATAAGAGTACCTATTCTAGTATAAATTAAATAGTTCTGGTTCAGGTTCCGGAAAAGTTTCCGTATGGTGCCACCACTTTTTCATTCGATATAAAATAATATAGGAACTTATTAACCTGATTGATATATCCCTTTTTGTAAAAATGAGTGAAAAAGTGGTGGCGCCATTCGGAAAGTTATCCCAGGTTCCTACGTACGTTTGTAAACAAAATATAACTTTTTGCCAATAAAATATCAAATTGATAGATAGATAGGCCCTACACAATTTAGCATCACCCAATTCCTTTAGAAAGTCAAAGTGTGAGTTTCGATGCAGATTTTTGAAAGGCAAAGCCTTTTTTAATTCAGATGCTAATAATGTAAATTTTAACGAAAATGCTAACCTTATCCCATTTCATTACAGTAGGAAGATTGCTGTTGAAGATCTGTCGCTATATACGGCCGTGTGTGGTGTTGGTACGTACCGGAAGTTCTTTTTCGGCAAGAAGGAAGCTTGGAAAACGAGAGAACACTAGTTTAGTTAATCGTTTTCTCTCCTCCAATCAAGCGCTGTGTGTGTGTGTACGCGTATTGACCGGCTGGCCAGAGAGAGCCTAGACTCGGTTCCAAGTCTGTAATTGCCTGCAATAGCGCCCTCTTGCAGATTTAACCCTCCGTCATTGGCTGGCCTAACTACGATCACTATTGCGAGTTAGTATAGCTAGAATTGTTCAAAACCGTATATTAGCCCCCACTTTGGGACCACACAACTTTTTGTATGTTGGTATGACATAAAATACAGAAAATCCATTACTTAATGTTGCTTGGCGAAAATCCTCCACCGAGTCCCGAAAGAAACTTAGTTCTCGTTTCCACACTGTACCATTAAATTGATGTATTTCTTTAAACCCCCTGAATGCAAGTATGTTGATTTACAGGCTTGTTCGATACAATTTTAAGTTATCACCAAATCTGGAGAATGCTGACTCTCTGTGTCATCTGTGGACGCAGCGTATCAATACCGCGCGATACGCGTGTGTGGCAAAATGATCATCGCTGACGTGACACGCGTGTATGACAAAATGAGCATCACGTGACACACGTGTATAAATGGCAAGATGTCAGCGCGTACATAGACCGTTTTTATCACACAAGCGCGAGTTGACTCAATACTACCAAAATATATATAGCGTTATAATGAGACTTTCCAACACGTGGCAGCAGACTTACCAGGTAAACTTCCATTGTTTGTGTGGTTCTGAACATGGGCATAATTTTGAGAACAAATTTACACTGCAGCAATAACGAGAACGATAACGATCACGACGCAAAGAGAAAGCATTGTATTGGTTGAATTGCTCCACGTGGAATACGCACACGCTCATTCAACCAATGAAATTCGTTCTCTTTGCGTCGTTATCATTATCGTTCTCCTAATCGCGCTGCAGTGGGACCGGTCCTTTAGTCTGCTAGCTGCCACCTATCGTCCCAGAAAGTCTCCTGTATTCCGCAAGTGGTGTATAGTAAACAAATTAAAGCACGCACGTATAGCAATAAAAAACAAATGGCATCATTATGATACTTATGATCAATCAATAAAAATTGTTGATTTTTGTTATAGGAGGCCCGGTCACACAGGCCCCAATAATGAGAACGATAACGAGAACGATAAAAATGCACGCTCTCGATTGGTCGAAATGCTCCAGCAGAATACGCACGCTCTTTCAACCAATGGGATGCGTTCTCTTTGCGTCGTTATCGTTCTCGCTGCAGTAGTGGGACCGGGCCTTCATGCATGTTTAACATGAAGAAAGAGGGAAATTGATATCGTTCACATTATTAACCGGTTGGAGAAAGTTCATGCACTGCCGTGAACGATGAATACCGATGTTATAAAAGAAATACTGTTTTTGACCAACTGTGCAGTTTCAGAGCTTAGTAACAACCATATTTGGATTAAGTATCTTCAAAAACCCATGTGCGTCAAATTTCATGCGGTGCGGAGATGTGGACCGTCCACGGGGAACCAAAGGCCCCTTTTCATACATCCCGTGGTCTAAGCCTGTGATAGAAAATCTGCGTGGTAGATGATGATGAGAAATGATCGCAGTCTCAGACTTGAATTTAAGTCTAGAGAGAGAGAGTTCCTTTCGCACTCAAGTCAACTCGTACCCCTGCTGGTCTTATTATTACTAGTCAACTCGTCCAAAAGGTTCACCCGGCCGGCGGCCCATCCAATGTTTTGCTGAAATATATGGGTCGAGTTTGCACTGATCCCGAACACAAATTCCACACAAACACTTTTGTTGTGTAGGTTGTGAAATTACACCATTCTTGCTGTCGTTGATTTAATATGAAGCATAATACAATGTAATGAACAATATTGTTATGACTGCGACCTACGTATGTAACCTGTAACTCCATGAAAAATTATAGTTACTAGAGTTAGACTTTGTCTTTATGCTGCCTGTGTGCTTGGTTGGGTCAGGTCGGTGGTGTCACTTTTGACATTGACAATTACAATAGTATGGCGGACGTATTCAAAACGACCACAGCGGACCTTGGGCTGATGAAAGACTCACTTAGTACAGGTAATTATCGTATTAACTATTATAACAATAAGTTGGGGTATAACATTCTAACTTTCCGTATGGCGCCACCATTTTTTCACTCATTTTTACAAAAACTTAAAAAAAGGGATCTCTTTCTCTTTTTTTCTTCTCTTGTGTGTTGAGCTTTTTGAGGTAAATACTATATTCACAACGAATTAAAAAGTGGTGGCGCCATATGGAAACTTTTCCCCAAAAGGAGGAAACAATAACAATAACATATCGTACCGTCATATGTTTATCGTAGCCATAGTTGCGATAATGTAACCCTCCTCCCGACGGCCGCCAGGACGGGGGTTACGTTATACCGCAACTAATCAACCCTCTGAATATGTTTGCGAACCCAAACTTTGATTCCCGTTTACCTCGAGACTGTGCAAGCTCCACCAGTGACAGATGCTCTGCAGTTTACTCACAGTCTGTATTTTCACCAGGCTTAATCATGCTGAGAATAAAGCTTCCTGTCGTAGGTTATGCTCAAATATTTATAAAATGATGAACTTTTGGTATAAATCACTAACTAGTGCATTATTATGCCAACAATTAAATGAGTCTAAGAAACATCATCCAACCTCTAAATTAAACAAAATTATCATCTGCTAGTAGATTGAGTTTTATTCTCCTTTAGTCACTAGATAGATCACGTGATGTGGTTGCTAGGATTCTATGGTGTGCCAATATGGGGAAAAATTTAAACATTTTAAGTGGAAATGAAAAAAAAACAGTAATAAATTCTGATAAACGTAATGAATAATATCTCTAAATTAGAGAGAAAATATAACAGATTGGTTTCTTACTCCTTAAACTTGAAAGGTACTTGAAATGCTCCACCACTTTGATGTTTCTTTCATTTCAAGTGGGACAATGGGAGTGGATGTGGAAGCAGTTGACTTTCCAATTGTAATGAGTTCTGTTTTCTTGAAACTCATGTGTAGCCCGAGTTTTCCTGCAGGTGATCTTATAGCTTCTGGTGTTTCAGCCATCTTGGTAGCAGATTCCTCGAATAAAGCTGTTCCGCCCCAACTTGATAATCGTCCCAACTATAGTTGGGACGTCCCAACTATAGTTGGAACAGTAATGCAGGGTACCAGCGCGTTGCAGGATACCAGGGTTGTTTTTTTGCTGCTTTGTGCTGGCCCAATTTCATGGCTCTGCTTACCGTAAGCACAGAATCGGCGCTTACGGAAGCAGAGAATTCTGTGCTTACAGCAAGCGTGTTTCACAGGCTAGCGGCAAATTTTGGCTTCTGCGCGTGTGTACTCAACTTTATTAGGCATTCTACGCTTAAAAGGCTAGCGTAGAAATTCGGCGCTTGTGCATAAGCGGGGAATCATGATCACAAGTGCAGAATTCGGCGGTAAGCAGAGCCATAAAATTGGGCCCATCGGCGCTTACGGAAGCAGGGAATTCTGTGCTTACGGCAAGCGTATTTTACGGGTTAGCAGCGAATTTGGGCTTCTGCGCATGCGTACTTCACGTTACTAGGCATTCTACGCTTACAAGGCTAGCGCAGAAATTCGGCGCGTGCAAGTAAGCGGGGAATCACGATTGAAGCGCAGAATTTGGCGGTAAGCAGAGCCATGAAATTGGGCCCAGGTTGTGTGTGCACAAATTAAACAGTGTAGGCATTGTGTGGTAGACTGCCTCATGGTGTGAGCTAGTCTTGAAATCAAGTCGATAATTGTTTAGCAGTGTAGTTTAAGGGACGGTACTTTTGTGTCTGGAGCGTGGCGGTATGTAGAAGAAGGGTTTGAGTGGGTAAATTAATTATTCTCAAGAAATTCTTAATATAATTACAGTGTTACGCGTTTGAGCCTACTTGTAAAAACAGAGATGAACTTGTGGGCATCAAACAAATAAACATGCCTAGGGGCCAAGACAATGAACAAGCGAAGTCAAGTTATTTCTACAGTTGGGACTGGGGGTCCCAACTAGAGTAATGACTGTCCTAACTGTACCAATGACTGTCCGGACTATAGTTGAGACCATTCCTACTACATCAAATATTAACAAATAAATTTGGTCTATCCCCACTACAGTTGGGACAGTCAATTTCCATCCCTACCACTCAGCTAAAATATTATCTAAAATTGGCCTATCCCGCCACACTGAGTTGGGACAGTCAACCCATTGGTACATTTTGGGACGGCAGTCAATTCTGTGCGGCTGATGCAGAGCAGAGCAGTAACCGGAGTCTCAGACTTAAAATCAAGTCTACACAGTCTGGTCCCGACAGTACAGTAATAATAATAAATAATAATAATTTGTTAATTTATATTGCGCCCATTCCATAAAATGGAATAGTAATCCACTCATGGTACTGTTGAGCTCTATGTGAAATCCCAACTACAGTTGGGACGCCCCAACTTTAACACTCCAATTGGGACCAGTCCAACTATAGTTGGAACGATTATCAAGTTGGGACGGAACAAAGCTATGTCGTCGGCATAGTCTAAATCAGAAAGCCTCACCTCAGGATATCTTGAGCTTCGCCTGGGTATAAGGACAATACCTCTGTTGTTATCGTCTACAGCATGTCTCATGATGAAATCAATTACCAGACCAAATAACAAGGGGGACCAGATATCGCCTTGTCTCACGCCTGTGACAATCTAAAACCAGCTGGACATGGATCCCTCCGACTTCACTGCACATTTTGTGTCTTCATAGGAATTCTTGATAATATTGATCATCTTACTAGGGATGCCATAGATCTTGAGAACTTCCCAGAGTGAAGGTCTGTGAACTGAGTCAAAGGCCGTCTTGAAGTCGATAAAATTGACAAGACATGGTAGCTGTTGTTCCAAACACTTTTCAACAATTTGGTTTAAGGTGAAAATTTGATCTTGGCAGGAATGGCCTTTTCTAAAGCCTGCTTGGTTTTCTCTCAACCTGTTGTCTACATGTATGTCATCCTTGATTCTCAAGAGCATGATGTTAAAAAACACTTTCCCTGCTATATCAAGTAAGGTGATCCCTCTGTTGTTGTTGTATTACATGTATGAAAGGTCCCCTTTCTTTGGTAGTCACTTCCAAGCTGAGCATTCATATCTCCTATAATGATCAGAATGTCATGCTTGGGCATACTCTTATGTAATGTCACCCAACTGGTTGTAAATGGGTAGTTCCATGAAAATGTCAAACTCAGTGCCAAAATTTCAAAATGTTTGAAGTTTGCTATAGTAACAACACAATGATGGAACAAAAATTGAATTTTTCTTACAAAACTTTTGATATTCAATATTTTAGGAGACTTACTTTTCGTACGTCCGACACCAAAATAGTCAATATTTTAATCTCCCTATATCAACCATGGGCAGAAAATTTTCAAATTTACATTACAAAGCACAATTGATGCCCTCTATCTAAACATGGAATTATTTCTTTAAAAAAATCTTCTTAATTGTACAAAATCCTGGTGTCGGACGTGCAATTTGTTCGTACATCTGACACCAGTATGTCAGACACCTCCGAAATAAATATGAGAACGCCTTTTTGAATGCCTTTATCATATCCTACAACGCTATAAATTGGTACCTAGGGTAACTCTCACCCAAATTACTCAAATCTTGCCTCAAAACAAGTGTATCTCATTCCCCTTTTTTTCTACTGGCTGCTAAAAACAAAAGTTTTAATCTGCAGAAAATGTTTATTTCCATTTCCAAAACCCACTGGTACTTACGTGTATAATTAATACCAGAAAAGCTTGATTTTGCAGTATCTATATTTGTTAAATACAGGATGTGGTTACCCCCAAGCAAGGATAAAGCTCTTATTCATTTAGTAAACTGTTGACAATGTTCCAAAGTTGGTTCTTGAGAGAAAATATCAAAACAAATTAACACACAAATTCTTGGTGACCTTTGACCTTGGCAACAGTTACCCATCAACAACTTTCAACTATTTTTTTTTTAAATACAAGTCCAATCTACAATATATTTGGACCAAATGTTGTTTAGCAGCCTCATCTCTTTCATTGTTAGGCAACATTTTGAAACTGGGGTATTTTGCCCATTTATGGTTGCCACAGCAATGCAAAGGATGCATACATACATCAATCATGTATACAAGTTGCAGTTGCACACCTGTACAATGTTTCTATTGATCTCAAAACGTGGTATAATTTGACAATTTAACCACCTTTTTTCAACAAATAATGATTTAATCTGATCTTACAACACCAAATTGACAGATTACATCATTATTTTATAACAAAATTTAAAAATTGAGCTGATTGTTACCTATTTTTGAATGCAATTTCGGACAAGTACGTCCGACACTGAAATGTACGTCCGACACCAACATATTAAATGCCGTTTCTTATAATTCAAATTTAAAAAACAAATATCTTATCTTGAAGGGTATTAACAGAGGTCTGATGAATCCATAAATTAGAAAAAGTTGCACTAAAGTTCAAACACATCACAGAGTTTGAACTACAAATATTGGTTTTCATAAAAAGGCGTTTCTCTGAGTACGTCCGACACCATGGTGTTTTGGGCGGATGGCATCTATTATATCCAAAGATGTGGATGAATAAATTTTTGATAAAATAACTTTAGTGACTGCCTTACACCTCTATCCGTAATAAAAACTCCTTTTATTTATACCACTGTAATAATACACTCTGTTAAAGTGTCTGAAATGTACATCCGACCCCAACTGCCCAAATGGTATCTTTGTTGGCTTGGGCATCTGAGCGAGTTTCGCTGTTTGTAGGAGCGTAATAAAATACCAGGGTTAGTTTAGCGTGTTTGCAATTGAATCTTGCCACCATTAGTCGATCGGAGATGCATTCGTACGACAGCAGGAATTTTGCAGCAATTGAGATACCATGAGACCAACAGTTAGTTCCCTTTTGTTGCTATCAGTTCCAGAGTGTATTATCTCCCATTTACCAAATCTAGAACTGCCTTGTCCAAGCCAGTGAAGTTCTGTCAGAGCTACAATGTCAAGATTGTAAGAATTGCATTCCATTCTTCTGTCAGTACATCGATCTTTCCTGGAGCGTTTAATCCTTGGACATTCCAGTTTCCAATCCTGAGCTTCTCTTTTGTGATGTTTATTGCACTTGTTCCCTTTGGGTTGTTTGTAATCTTCCTCCCTCTCGTCTGGTTGGTGGCTTCCCTGGAAGGGCTTTCACCGCCATCCTTCACACTGACTGGTCTAGTCAGAGGTGGCTTTTCGGTACTTCATTTAGTTGTTTCTCGTTTGTCAGGTTTCGTAGTAATAGATTTGTTTAACGCTGGACGGGGAACTAACCCATTGCAACAACCATAGAGTAAGGACAGAGATCCTGCAACAACCTATGCCTGGATGGTAGTTGGTATTCCTTGGGTAGGGGGATCCAGATAGGATGCTCCCCCTTTGGTTTGAAGTAGAGTGGCCTTCTCTTAGATGAGTTGCTGACGAGACATATCTACCCGGGTTTGAAATCAGAGTTTTCCTTCTCTTAGGCGGCGGACTGCCTCCCATGGCTGACGAGCCCCACCTGCCCGGAGCAATCTGGTTTAAAGGCGCCAGACCCTCGCCCTTAAACCTCTGCCATCAGTTAGAAACAGGGATCGGCACATGAAGCCAGGCAGATAGGAGTTTGAATAGGAGAGGCTGTTTGAGACGCTGGCCATATGGGGTACTTCGTGAATAAGATAAGGCTCATTTCTCCTTATCACCCCGGCCATCCTAACCCTTTCACCCTTTGACTCCCATGCATTGGCACTGTAAATAGTGGATTATCTTTCGCTACAGGAAAACAAAACTTTTAAGATTTCAACACACGATGAAGTGTTAGTGTCATTGTAAAACCGTATGATTTAAAAAAAAATCGTTTAGTTTTTGATTAGTGAACAATTTTCCTGTTATCCTACTGAAAACACATGACAGTATACTTGAATTACATGACTGGTTAGGTTGGGGGGGGGGAGGGAGTAGCCAGTAGCTACATGTACTACTACTGTAGTAGGACGTGGTAGATGGGAAGAGTCCTAATTATAATTGTATTGTTTTTGTTGTGCTTCTGTGGTGGCTGTGCAGTGGTAGTGCGTTTTGAATAATAATGCAGTATAGCCAGTGCAGAACAAACAGTGCAGGGCCCAATTTCAATTCATGGCTGCTTAATGTAAGCACAGAATCGGCGCTTACGGAAGCAGGGAAGTCTGTGTTTACGGCAAGCGTATTTCACGGGTAAGCAGCAAATTTTGGCTTATTGCGAGTGCGTACTCCGGGTAACTAGGCATTCTACCCTTAAATACAAGGCTACAGTGATGATTGCGAGGAGGTACCCATACGAGGAACGAGTATTCGCAAATCACTCGAAGCAACTCATTTACATGCGAGTTAAATTGTGTGCATCGAGCATGCGAGTGCAAGCAAGGATTGAGCGAGTTTCGAGGGGCGTCGAGGGCTATCATTTTGTCCCCAAAATTCCACACAATCAATGCCTTGCGAGGAGCGTTCATGCGTAAAATCTGACATCTGGATTCAGTGTCAATACCCAATTGTAGTTGCCTGACAGGGAACTCAGAACTTCGGAGCAGCCAGCACATAACAATAAGGCTGATGTTAAGGAGTCTCAGTCATGACAGAGAGCAGGGTGGCATACAAAGCTAAAATGTTGAAGTATTGTTATACTTTGTATCAAGTTACAACATAGTATAACAATTTTGTATCTTTGCGGTTGCAGCTACAAGTGGGGCACATCTAAGGGAATTTTGTCCCTGGCTGATATAGGCCTGGAGTGGCTGGCTTTGGGGGCATTACGTTTTTATATAAATCCATGGCAATTATTTAAATGGGTTGGAGGTCTGGCTGTTATCATGTCCATGGCCCACAGTCCATTTTTTAAAGAGCAAAATCAGCGCCATGGTGATGCCCATAAACTTCACGATGTGGGAAAATGTTTTAAAAGGAAAATTTTGAATAAAATAAATATTACAGGGGTATCCTTAGCAATTTGTATTCAACTGTAAATCAAACTAAAATAAGAAGGAAGCGAATTCAAAAAAGATTTTTGTTTAAAAATAAGTTCAGAATGTCCAACCTCCCCTCTGGTGTATTTTTGCCGTTGTGGGACAAATTCAGTAAACAACTCTTTTTTTTATTATTAAGAATATCGGTATTTTAATATTGCCGGTGTGGCGGTCTCGGAGCTCCAGCGGTCTCAGAGCTCCAGATTACCATGTTTTTATATTTTTGCCGTTGTGGGATAATGCAGTGTGGGATAATGTCTGTATTCTGTCTTTTAAAAATGAACATGTTAGAATGTCCAACCTTCCAACCTCCCCTCTGTTAAATATTTTTCCGTTGTGGGATAAATGCAGTTAAATTTCCGTATTCCGTAATCTATCAAAAATGCTGCTAACAATTTAAATCTAACTCTCAATCAAATTGGCCCTAACCAGATCTAGTTTACCCAACAACAACTGGTCTTAAAAGCTTGTGTGGTATTTTTATGTTCGAAAATATTTCCATGAACCATAAACTGACTAGCAAAGGGCCCTGACGGGAGCATACTAAAATCGATTACAGGATCCTGGAGTGGTCATGGCTGTGTTGTATAAATAATCGATTTAAAAGCTTATTTCAAATATTCAAATTTTCAAATATGAAGTTAGGATGGTCCTACATGTAACCTCTGAGCATTGCTTTTTATTTTGTACCGTATTTTCCTGCGGATAAGACGCTCGGCGGACAAGGCACAGGACGCTAAAATGACCAAAAAAAATTTCAAACGTCAGCAGACAAGGCACACATAGCGTGTGTGTGTAGTAATGTATCCTCCGGCCGGGATGTCGCTGCATGCACATTAATTATGCACATGTACACTGTGGATTGCGCTGCTCAATCTCGAGATTGCACAACAGATGTTGGAGACATATATGTGGGCACCGTATTGAGCGAGGTTCGCCGACGGGTTGCACTACGCCCTCGCATTTGCGCTGCCTGGAAATGCGCCAAAATTCCCATGTGACTGTGCGGATCCCAAGCATCCCCAGACACGTCGAGTCTTGTCTCAATGCGTTTATTGCTGGTTCGCGTAATTTTTACCAATAGAGGGCGTTTAACCTCACGCTATTACATTGTTCCAAAACGCCCTCAATGTTTCTTGTATTGATTGGCACACGCACAGTAACAACGACTAGAGGCTTAATATCTGCTTTTGTGTTGCGTGATTAAATTTACAGACCTCGGAACGGTTGCGTTTTGGGGCTAATTTTCTGTGTCATTTTGAGAGATTTTCGAGTCTGAACTTGGACATCGTTGATTTTCAAGCAAGTTTCATGCAAGGGCAAACATGATTTTAACAACCGTTCCTACCCGAAGGTTTCTTCCCTAATTTTTTTGGCTAGTGTTGTATTATTTTATTTTGCCTTACAAACAAATACAAATCATATCCTAGTAAGATAATGCTACGTTCCCATAATACTTTTTAAAAGCAAACGTCTAAAAAGAGGCAATAAATAATAATACGATTTGAACGTTTATTGTAACAATAATATAAAACTCTTGTCCTACCAAAGATGACAGTTGAGTTCCCAAAGCACTTATCAATCACAAAGGTCTAAAAAGAGGCAAATACAAAAATAAATTATTACCCCCATCCTTTTAAAATACGTTCAGCCTAAAGCACACTTCAGAGATTGTTGTTCTCTACAATAAAAACCCTCAAAGTTTACCACACAATAGCGGTTGGGTGAATGACGTTTGTATGAAGTTATTGACTGTCAATCGTTTTCGGAACGAATACCCGGCCACACAGAAAAACGTTGGGTCTGACATTGTAAAAGAGGACACAAGCAGAAAGGTTTTGTACAGGACACTTCCAGCTACTGGTTGCCAGTGTTCTCACTATGCCTTTCTGCTAATTTCAAGAGCCAAATAAAGTACTTACAACAACGCAGTTCGATGATAAAATAATATAAAAAATCGTAATGTGGAAAATTGTTAACTGCATTTATCCCTAAACGGCAAAACTACAACAAAGGGAAGGTCGGACATCCTTAACTTGTAAAAACAAGTGTTCCCCAATACTCAAATGCTGGCATTCTTATAAGACGAATTACGGACATTTTTTTTATATTAAAACAAAAGTGCTGAACTGCAGTTTATCCCGAAACAGCAAAAATATAACATTCTTACAGTCGGACATTCTTAACTTATTAAAAAATCTTCTCAAATACTCTAATGCTTTTAATTTCCCGCAACGTTCTTAAATATTTACGTAATTTTTATATCGAATTTTATCATGTGATTTTTATGTTTACTTTTAACATGTGGGTTTGTTCCGCAGGGCCCAAATGGAAACCATTTTTTTACTGATTTGGCTCAACCTGGGTAAATAAAGGAAATACATAATTAAATAAAATGCCGGCACTGTTAAAAGACGGAAAACGGCCATTTTTGTAATAATAAAACAGTTTTAAACTACAATTATCCCGCAACGCCAACAATATTACGAAAGAGGGGAGTTTAACTTCCCCTTGTTAAACAAAATTATCAAAATGACGGAATATACAGACATTTTTGTAAATAAAAAAAGGTTTTTAACTGCATTTATCCCACGACGGCAAAATATCACACAGAGGAAAGATGAACTTGTTAAAAAAAATTCCCCAATACTCGAATGCTGGCTTTATTAAAAGACGGAATACAAACATTTTTTGTAAATTAAAAAAAAAGTTTGTAGTTGATTTATCCCCAGCTGAAAAAATATAACCAAGAGGAGGTGTCAACTTCCCCTTAAAAAAATGATCCAAATACTCGAATGCCGACATTATTAAAAGACAGAATAAACAGACATTTTTGTAAACAAAAACTGAGATTTTTAACTTTATTTATCCCACGACGGCAAAATATACAGACAGAAGATCAACTTGTTAAAAAGTGTTCCCCAATACTCGTATGTCGGCATTATTAAAAGACAGAATACGGACATTCTTGTTATTTAAAACAAGTTTTTAACTGCATTCATCCCACAACGGGAAAAATAAAACAGAGGGGAGGTCAACTTGGTAAATATAATGCCAATATTATTAAAAGACGGAATATACGGACAATTTTGTAAACAAAAAAAGGTTTCTTTCCCCTCCCAGGGTTATTTCTTCTTCCCATTTTTGTCTCAGTTGATTAATATTTTCCCGTCCTTTAATATTTCCCCTTCCATGTTCATTTCCCCGTCCCATGTTTGATTTGTTCTTCCCATTTTGTTTTCAGTCGATTAATATCCCCCCTTCCCGGTTTTTTGTTTTCCCATCGCGGGTTGTTTCTATTTATCTACCCAAAATACACCAAAATGCCCATCCCCTTAGATGTGCTGCATTTATACAAAATGTTACATCTGTTGTAACTTGATACAAAGTATAACAACACTTCGAATGTTTTTGCTTTGTAAGCCACCGCCTGCCCACATTGACCACACTTATTGCTGAGACTCTGCTGGTTGGGATGGTGCAATATAGGGGAGAAGAAAAAAACCCTGGGACTGGGAAATACTTAGGAAGAAAAAAACAAAAAACAGGAAGAGGAAATACACCTAGGACGGGGAATAAACCTGGGACGGAAATAAACCTGGGATGGGGAAATAAACCTGGGACGGGAATAAACTTGGAGACGGGGAAACGGGAAAATATTAAGGGACAAAGGAAAAAGGGGAAACAACCCAGGACGGCGAAATAATTATTATGGGACTGAGAAAAAAACGGGAAGGGGAAATAAACCTTGGACAGGAATAAACTTAGGACGGGGAAATAAACCTAGGACAGAATAAACCTAGGTCGAGAATAAACCTGGCCAGGAAATAAACCCGGGATGGGGAAATGCTAAGGTAGAAGAAAAAAAAACAGGAAGGGGAAATAAACCTAGGACAAGGAATAAACCTGGGATGGAAATAAACCTGGGATGGGGAAATGAATCTGGTATGGGGAAATAAACCTAGGACGGGAATAAACCTGAGACTGGGAAATAAACCTGGGACAGGGAAATATTAAGGGACAGAAAAAAGGGAAAACAACCCAGGACGGCAAATAATTATTACGGGACCGAGAAAAAAACGAAGTGGAAATAAACTGGGTCGGGGAAATAAACATGGTACGGGGAAATGCTACAAGGGATAAACAAAAAACAGGAAGGGGAAATATACCTAGGACGGGGAATAAACCTTGGACGGGGAAATAAACCTAGGACGGGAATAAACCTGGGACGGAAATAAACCTAGGACGGGAATAAACCCGAGACTGGGAAATAAGCCTTGGACAGGGAAATACTAAGGGACAGAAAAAAGGGGAAACGACCCAGGAAGGCGAAATAATTGTTACAGGACCGAGAAAAAAAACTGGAAGTGGAAATAAACCTGGTACGGGAAAATGCTTAGGGAGAAAAAAAAAACAGGAAGGGGAAATAAACCTGGTACGGGGAATGCTAAGGGAGAAAAAAAAACAGGAAGGGGAAATAAACCTTGGACGGGGAAATTAACCTAGGACGGGAAATAAATCTAGGACGGGAATACACCTGGGACGGGGAAATAAACATTAGATGGGAATAAACCTGGGACAGGGATTATTAAACCTGGGACGTAAAAAGAGAAAACAAATGGGGAAACAACCCATGACAGAGAAATAATTATGTGCTGTACTGACCTGGTGCATGGGCGTCCCCCGTGGTTGGCGATGCGTGGATTTGTCTGGGCTCGCAGGCTAGGGGACATGACACAACAGACGTGGCATACACAAAATTGGTAAATGGCAAGAATATCCCACCGAATGGGGTCGGGCAGTTAATTTATACTTTTAACCATGTATTGTTTCCACCATCAACTTGTCTTGGTCATCCATTTAGTTGATTTCAAAGTTGAGTTGTCTGAACCGTCGGTTTGACCGAACGGTTAGGTTGTCTCAACCGTTGAGTTGTCCGAACGGTCGTGTTGTCTGATGTATGGTGTCTGACATCCGTTTGGTAACCTAGCATGATGACATACATGAATGTGTGACACACAGACTAACTAGTCTGTCGGACAACACGACCATTCTGACAACTCAAAGGTTGAGACAAATCAATTGTATGGACAACTCAACGTTTATTCAACCGTCAGACAACTTGACTTAGGGACAACTCCGTAAACAACACTTTCTCCTACCATCTGTAAGAAATTGGTCAGGGTGCCTTTGGAATAAGGGTGTGCGTGTTCTGTGCGAGGCAATTAAACCAATAGAATGCGTTCTCTATGCGTTGTGATCGATATTGAAAACTTTCGTGTGACTGGCCCTTAAGTGTAGGGTGAGGAAATAAAGAAATATTATCATCATGCTTTAAATAGCCTGTTCTCTCCCATCTCGCATCAAATCTTGTGTTTGGTTTTTCAGTCTTGCATGTCATGAACATGTGCCTTGAACACCCAGCAGGGTGGATATGTGGGCATATAAGTCTTTATTATACTTACAAAAATCTCGCCTGAAGTTTTTCAATCTCGCATTTATCTTAAAGACAGTGGACACTATTAGTAATTGTCAAAGACCAGTCTTCCCAGGTTAGGTGGTGTATCTCAACGTATGCATAAAATAACAAACCTGTGAAATTTGGAGCTCATTCGGTCATCAAAGTTGGGAGATAATAATGAAAGAAAAAAAACCTTTGTCACACGGAGTTGTGCGCTTTCAGATGCTTGATTTCGAGACCTCAAGTTCTAAATCTGAGGTCTCGAAATCAAATTGGTGGAAAATTACTCCTTTCGCGAAAACCACGTCACTTCAGAGGGAGCAGTTTCTCACAATGTTTTATACTATCAACCTCTCCCCATTACTACTATTGCCAATAGTGTCCACTGCCTTTAAACTTGCTACGGTCTTGCTTAATCTTTTCGTCAAAAAATTTATGAAGATGTAAAAACAGACGATTTCCTAATTATCTATATAAAATTGTAAATAACTCCCAAGAGACAAACATTCGCCCCTTTTGAAGCCGCGATTTCTGCCCTATGCACAAATGCAACAGCGTTACCATTTTATACTGTTGTGAAGCCAGTGACCTCATCCCTGCCTATTTCGTCGCCGTTTTCACGAAGTGACGAATTCGTCCAAAATGATGCATTTTAGGTGTTTTGTTTTACATTTTCTTAATGTATTTGGTGTCCTCAACATTTCTGCAATATTTTAAGTATTGAAAATGTATAGTTGACTAATTACGCTAATTACCAAAAGCAGCGAATCGCTGCAATCCCTGTTTTGCGTTTTCACGAATGGCAAAGCTATAACCTTTTCCCCAGGGTTACGTTGTATTATTACAGCGTGCGTGTTGAGTTGTCGCCTCGTTCCACATTGGAGCGTGTATTAAAGCCTTACACTGTGTGTGTCAGTCATTAGTCAAAGCGCGCCACCCACATACCATCTAATACAAACAAGACCAACAAAGTTTTAGAAAACCTTGCTATGACGTCATCAATGACGTCATCATTCCCCAAAAGTGGCGGTGTTATCTACTCACTATTGCCTATGTACATAGTAAGTTTTAAGTTTGTACAAGCTTTACTTTTGTTTAAAATTGCTGGAGAAGGTTCGCAGGGAAAGAAGAACACGAGGGAACTAGACATAGTGTTTTTTGTTAATTACAAAAACACGGTGTTCGGTTGGACGTTACGTGATGACGTAGTTCAAAAACATTGAACCATAAAGATGTTTTTTATACAATGCTTCGTTATTTTATAGTTAAGCTTGTATCACACTTTTGAACGCCTTGTTTCTTCACAAATGCAATATGTTTGTGTGAGATTGACATCAGTTTTTTTGTTTGCAACTTATGAAAGCCCTTTAAAAATCTAGCTCACCCCTGCACTGGATGCTGTACACAGATTTGATAATCAACAGCGCCCTCTTTGGTGGGCAAAAAGAGAGCGCTGTTGGGAATTCCCCCACAAACTTTCGCGCCATATGATTTTTACACATTTTATTGTTATTCAATACCTGATGACGTCATTATGACGTAATTAGGCCTGTGTTGTCTTAAAAATACTAAGGTTCAACTATCTATTGAGTTTCAAGGTTCAAATCGATCTCAATCTTGAGTTATGCCGTAGATAAGCTCAAAAGTTGTTTTTTTATGAAAAAAACACGAAGGCGAACTTTGACCCAGGGTAACGACCCGGAAGTTAAGGTGGTACGATTTTAGCCGAACACCTAAAAAAAACCCCCAAAAAACAGAACAATAACAATAGTTGTTCGGCTGTTGGCCGAACACCTAAAAAAACGGAACAATAACAATAGTTGTTCGGCTGTTGGCCGAACACCTAAATAGTTGTTCGGCTGTTGGCCGAACACCTAAAAAAAACAGAACAATAACAATAGTTGTTCGGCTGTTGGCCGAACACCTAAAAAAAAAAAAAAAAAAAAATTATAGTTAAGCTTGTATCAAACTTTTGAACGCCTTGTTTCTTCACAAATGCAATATGTTTGTGTGAGATTGACATCAGTTTTTTTGTTTGCAACTTATGAAAGCCCTTTAAAAATCTAGCTCACCCCTGCACTGGATGCTGTACACAGATTTGATAATCAACAGTGCCCTCTTTGGTGAGCAAAAAGAGAGCGCTGTTGGGAATTCCCCAAAAAACTTTCGCGCCATATGATTTTTACAAATTTTAAACGTCACTTTGTTTTATTGTTATTTAATACCCGATAACGTCATTTTGAAGGTTCAACTATCTGTTGAGTTTCAAGGTTCAAATCGATCTCAATCTTGAGTTATGCCGTAGATAAGCTCAAAAGCTGGTTTTTTGATGGAAAAAACACGAAGGCGAACTTTGACCCAGGATAACGACCCGGAAGTTAAGGTCGTACGATTTTAGTGTTAACTTTTCAAATGTTTCCCAAGTCTTTATCTATCCGATGCCCAAGTATGAACACCATAGCTTTTATATTCGTTGATATACAGCAACAAGCAAATGGTAATTTTTCAACATTAAAAACCTTATCATGACCTCATCAATGACGTCATCATTCCAAAAAAGTGGCGGTTTCATCCACTCACTATTGCCTATGTACATAGTAAGTTGTAAGTTTGTACAAGCTTTACTTTTGTTTAAAAGCTCAAAAGTTGTGTCCACTTCAGGGGACTCCCTTACCTGTTAAACCTACAATTTGCATATTTCTCTTAGCCTTAGGCTTCCACGCTAGAATTTTATACCACAATAGGGCGCCCTCCATCGTCCGCCCCTGCCCACGGCCAACTCGTCCTCTTTTCTCTAGCGTTCAGCGAAGACAGACGTGTTTTTGTTACGGACGGATCCTAAAGTTGTGAGTTTTTCCCTTTAGTGATTATACTGTGCTTCTTACGTTTTATATTGTATAGACGTTTACTTACTGTACAGAGTACACTCGTTTTCTGTTTTTGGTAATTAAAATTACACGAGTTGTGTCAGTTCTTTATTTTTGAATTGTGAAAAGATTTCACGTTACATTTTCAGTTATTAGGATGGCGGACTCACGCAAAAGCAAGCGTGGGGTGACGCCCAAAAATTTTGTTCCATGTTCTTCTTGCCGACGTATTAAGCCCCGTCCCGAGCAAGATTTACATGCCTTGTGCCCCCGTTGTAGACCGTGTAATCGGCAAGTGCCGTGCTCGGTTTGCAAGGACTGGGGGTCAGCAGATTGGGAGGCCGTAGCGGCATGGGTTCGTTCCTGGTCTCCCTCGGGTGAATCGGCAGCCAGTGCGTCTTCTGGAGCTGTGTCCAGAGCCAAAAAGACGACATCGGCAGGACGATCGCCGCTTTCCGGGGTCATGCCTAAAGGGTCTCTGGCCACCGGTAAAGCATCGGGCCATACTACTAAATCCGTGGCTGTGAGGCCTCCGGAATTTAGTATAGTCACTGGCGCCGAGAGTCCAAGCAAGATCACTCAATCGGGGGAAATGTCCCAGGCCGTTTTGAGTGATGGATCCGACACGGCGCCCCCAGCCGGGCAGCCCGTGATCGCTTCCAAACGTAAGCAGGGGAAGAAAAAGGGTACTTCCCGGGCCAAAGCTGTGCCTGCGGTGCAGGTAGCGACAGGCCACGTTATCCCCGGTGAAACCGGAACAGACTCCGGTAAGACCGGAACGGTACCCGGAAACACCGGTGCCCGGCCAAAGACATTGGCGGGTGTTTATGTGGCCCCGGCCCCGAGCCACGGACAGCATCGGAGCCGGGACAAGTCCGATGGTGAGGAACGCCACCGGCGTAAAAGACGCCGAAGATATACTAGTTCCAGTTCATCATCCTCATCTTCCCGATCGCCACGGGGTCATCGCCGGCATCATAGTAAGCGGGAAGACCCCACATCGGCCCTTCTATTACAAGGGTTCCGTGAACTGACGGCCAGTATCACGCCACTAATACCCAAGCCGACAGCGCCGGCTCAACCGGTGGCTCCACCGGAGCCAAGGCAGGTTTTACCGAGGACGGAGGACGTAATGTCAATCACCGTCTCGGATAGTTTTTCCGACCCGGGCAGTGTGTCAGATAGGGATCCACGCCGTGTTTCAGCAGCGGTAGCGGTCCCAAACACCGAACAATCCTCGGGAAATGAGGAAACTGTTCCCCTGACACAGCGACGGGATAACCGGGAACGACCCCCAGGGTGGGAGGATGATTCCTCGGGTGATGAATCATCCTACCAATCCACAACCAACCAGCGATTGCGTATGGTCATGAAAGATATGGTACGGGTGTTGCACATACCTTCCAATGAAGAACCAGACCCGGTAGAGGGCGCTAGACAATCGTTTAAGCGTCGTACCGCGCCGGTCGAACCAAAGGAATTTTTTCCGGTTCTTCCAATTGATCGGCTGTGTGCCGATCGTATGAACGCACTTTCGGAAGTGAAAAAGATACGTCCGTTCGTGCGCCGGGAAACTCGCCCGTTCAGAGTACCTCAGGCAGACTTTGATAATTTTTTATCAGTGCCGCCCATGCCCGCTACAGTGCGTGATAAAATCACGGCGGATTCGGGCGGTCGAAGTACTTTGAAGTCACCTTTTCCGTCCAAGGAAAAAAATGTGTTTGAGGAGTCATTAATAAAAATTGTTACGGCTTCACGGGCAGGAATTCGGGTGGCATGTTTTTTACAACTCCTTTCCGAATATTTGGTGTGTTCTTGTGAAGCAGATTCACCTGTATCACCAGAGGCAACCGAGACAGCTTTTCGTTGCCTTGACGACGGGCTACGGCTGTGTATGGACCAGTTTATGCGGGTGTCCTTGATGACAATCAATGCACGGAGGACAAACGTTTTGGATACGATTTTTGTTCCCTCTGATGGATTGAGGTCCAACCTGGAATCTCTCCCCCGGCTGAGTTCCGATTTATTTGGAGGAAAATTCCAGGAGGTCATGCAAGCCGAGGCGAAGCGAATTAAAGCCACAGACAAGATTAACCTCAATAAACAATCAAGTCAAGGAGGCAGCTCTTGTCCGGCAAGAGGCAACAGTGGAGCTACTAAGGGCAAGACGTTCCCCCGTAAACCGTTGAAGCTGTTTGCTCCAAATCCATCGGGCTCTTCTTTCAAGCCCACTACAACTGTTGGACAGAGTCAGGCTTTTGGGTCGCGTTCACGAGGTAGAGCCGGCTTCACCCCCCGCTCCAAAGCTTCGCGCGGAGGTTACCGGGGTGGTGCTTGGCGCCGGTGACGCCCCCCTTCCCACGACCCCCTTTCCAGGGCCCGTGGGGGGTCGACTCATTTATTTCGCAAAGACTTGGGCCCTTTTGTGCAACGACGGGTGGGTACAAAAAACGGTAGCTTCTGGCTACAAAATAGAGTTTACAAGTACTCCCCCGTCTGCATACCTACCGAGAACAACACCGATTCCAACCGACCGAACCAAGCGTCATGCTCTGGAGTCGGAGATATCCGCCCTCTTGCAAAAACAAGCCATACGCAGAGTGCAAACAGAGGATGCGAATCGAGGGTATTTCTCAACCTTTTTTCTAGCTCCAAAGAAAAACACAGGAGAATGGCGACCGATTTTAAACCTTCGGCCATTAAACAAATATGTCCGACCAAAACGGTTTCGGATGGAGTCGCTGCGGACAGTTTTGGATGCATTACCCATTCCAACCTGGGCAGTGTTGATCGATCTAAAGGATGCCTATCTACATGTTCCAATGTGGGCCGAACATCGAGCATTCCTACGGTTTCGTTACGACCAAAGGACTTACGAATTTCTGACACTACCGTTCGGCCTTTCCACTGCCCCGAGGGTGTTTACACGGCTGGTGAAAGTCGTAGCGGGAATCCTCCGGCGACGTCAGGTACAGATTTTTGTTTACCTGGACGATTGGCTCATTGTTGGGGAGACAAAGGAGGAAACAAGCTGGGCACTCAAACTAACTGCAAACATCATTTCGGAGTTAGGTTTTCTGATCAACATCGAAAAATCGCAGCCAAATCCGACAAGGCACCCAGTTTTCTTAGCAGCAAAACTGGACCTCCAGCGAGGACTAGCTTTTCCTACCGAGGATCGAGTCCACAATCTTTTGGACTGCATCACTCTGTTCAGAACTGCCAGTGTGGCCCCAGCAGTGGCATGGCTTCGGCTATTGGGCCTAATGGCAAGCATGGTGGACGTACTCCCATGGTGCAGGTTGCGGATGCGCCTGATACAGTTGCATCTACTTGCATACTACCGACCAGGTATTCACCATATCCAGCGGCCAGTGCCAATCCCAAATATGATTTGCCCCCACCTGGACTGGTGGTCGCGGCGAACAAACATCATGGTGGGACTGATTTTCCCATGACCGCGACCTACCTTAACTCTGGTGACCGATGCCTCCAACACAGGTTGGGGGGCACACATTGGAATGGAATCGGTAGCGGGCTCTTGGTCCCAGGCGGACAGTCAATACCACATCAATGTCCTAGAACTGCTCGCAGTTTTTCGAGCACTGAAACATTTTGTCCGAATAGTGACAGAGGAAGTGGTCCTCATAAAATCGGACAACTCAACGGTTGTCCCTTACATAAACCGCCAGGGCGGAACGCATTCCCCGCAGTTGTGCATGCACACATGGGAGCTTCTGCTTTGGTGCCAGGCGAGACAGATCAATCTTACGGCGGTCCACTTAGCCGGAAAGCTGAATATCATGGCGGATGCTCTGTCTCGGGGGAAGGTCCTTCCAACCGAATGGACTCTGCACCCGGCAGTGGTTCAATCGATCTTCCAAGTATGGGATCGTCCTCACATCGATCTGTTTGCGTCGGCACTGAACCATCAGTTACCGGTGTATTGTACACGCAACCAGGATCCGAAGGGATGGGCAGCAGATGCTTTTTCCATCAGTGGGAAAAACATGCTAGCATACGCGTTTCCCCCGATCTCGCTTCTACCAAGGGTACTGACAAAGATCGAGGCGGAAGAGTGCAGAATCATCCTCATCGCACCATTTTGGCCACGCCAGCCTTGGTTTCAGAAAATAGTTCGCCTCTTGTGCAATCCGCCGATAATTCTACCGGTGCGATCAGACCTACTGCGTCAACCACGGTCCCTGATCCCGCAACCAGGGGTAGAGTCCCTCCACCTAACATCTTGGATGCTGTCAAGCAATCACTGCGATCAGCGGGCCTTTCAGCAGACGCTGCCTCATTGGCAGCCCAAGGCCGCAGACTGTCTACCCGTAGGACTTACGACAGCCGATTACGACATTATCATAGGTGGTGCGAAGAACACACTTATGATCCATGCACAACGCCTCTAGCAGTGGTTGGAGATTTCTTTATGTACCTGTTTCATAAGGATTTGACGATATCCACTATTCGGGGCTATAGATCAGCTATAGCGGCTGTCCATAAAGGGTTCGCAGATGGATCTACTGTGTCCAATAACGCTAGCCTGGCTCAGCTCCTGCGGGGGATGTATGTTGAAAGGCCTCCATCTAGGAAGCTGGTTCCATCCTGGGATCTTGCACAAGTTCTTAAGGTCCTGGCGGAACCGCCATATGAACCATTGGCGAATGCCCCCTTATTAGACCTATCAGTCAAAACAGTTTTCCTGTTGGCTACAGCCACAGCTAGACGAAGAAGTGAGCTCCATGCCCTTTCAGTTGAACCAGGGCACATTAGATGGGAGCCAAGTGGAGTAAGACTGGTGCCTCGTCAGGGGTTTTTAACGAAGAATCAATCTCCTTCCTTCCTTCCTCCACCAATTTTCGTGCTGGACCTTAAAAGTTTTTCCTCGGTCCCACAAGATAAACTGTGGTGCCCAGTTCGAGCACTCAAGTGGTACCTGGCTCAAACAAAACCCTTGAGAGGAGACACCACCCAACTGTTTATTTCAACAAATAAACCACACAAAGCAGTCTCTGCAGACTCCATTTCCCGGTGGATAGTTACAGCTATCCAGGCATCTATCAAAGACTGGCCAAAGGTACGGGACATTCGGGTCAATGCCCATGACACCAGAGCCATGACGACATCATGGGCCTACTTTAAAGGTGTCCCCATTCAGGACATTTTGCAAGCAGCAGCCTGGAAAACACCATCAACATTCACATCCTGCTACCTGCGGGATGTTCTCCAAGCAGAAGGAAGGACGGGCCGTACAGCCCTCTCAATAGGAGCATCCAAGGAAGGTTCTACCCTGGAGTGATGGGGGCATTACCTCTGGATCAAGAAAGAATAAGCTTTCTGGTGAGTTCTGTTAGTTTTTCTTTATTCATACCTTTTGGTATGGGACAACGCGAAGGGACATTAAGTTTTAGGTTTCCCGAGACGCGGTTTTTTGAATAGGCTCGCTCTGAAGCCCACCATCCATTTTTCGGGGCTAGTCTATGCAAATTGTAGGTTTAACAGGTAAGGGAGTCCCCTGAAGTGGACTACCCCAAATCTAGGTGATTTGGGAGTCCGCGAAGGGACGATACTTACCTGTTAAACCCTCCCTCCCTCCTTCCCCACAGTGGCTCGCCTGACTAAGTTCTAGAGAAAAAGAGGACGAGTTGGCCGTGGGCAGGGGCGGACGATGGAGGGCGCCCTATTGTGGTATAAAATTCTAGCGTGGAAGCCTAAGGCTAAGAGAAATATGCAAATTGTAGGTTTAACAGGTAAGTATCGTCCCTTCGCGGACTCCCAAATCACCTAGATTTGGGGGATTTGTTGATGTAAAATACACGAAGGCGAACTTTGACACAGGGTAACGACCCGGAAGTTAAGGTCGTACGATTTTGGCGTTAACTTTTCAAATGTTGTCCAAGTCTTTATCTATCCGATGCTGAAATATAAACATCATAGCTTCAATATTCATTGAGATACAGCAACAAGCACATGGTCATTTTCCAAATTAAAAACCCTGTCATGACGTCATCAATGACGTCATCATTCCCAAAAAGTGGCGGTTTCATCTACTCACTATTGCCTATGTACACAGTAAGTTTTAAGTTTGTACAAGCTTTACTTTTGTTTAAAATTGCTTGGGAAGGTTCAGAGGGAAAGAAGAACACGAGGAAAATTAAATCTATGAACAGATTGTTGATAGCTTTTTAATTTTCACAGAAAGTAAAAGTGTAAATCTATTACATTTATACCTTTCTTGCACAGAAAATAAATGCTAAGGTTAATACTTATTAAAGCGATGTATTTTATTAGTAAAGAGCTAACTATGTGCAAAGTTTGAAGGTTTTGTGATCCTTGTGATGTTTAACTCAAGAGTAAACTTCTTAAAAGGTTAACTGGATTTAGGGAAACTTTATACGAAACAACAGTTTACTAATTTTAGACTTGTGAAGTAAATAACTGTAAAAGACTTATTTATTAAGTATTACAGAGGTTTCGCAAGTGTACGACACAAGTACAGATACAACTACGATAACTGGGATGCACGTTAGATTTTGTTAGGCATTAAATAAACACTTATTTTGAAAAGCAATGATTTTCACACAAAGCTTTACCGTGTAGCGTGCTAAACACTGCCGTGAGTGCCGGTTAGAAACACCCTTCACGAGTCGATGTCACGAATCCGCTTCCCGGTGTTTGATCAAACATAACCAATGTTCGTCTTTTTCTGGTTTCATTTTCTCACATAATTAAAAGTCATACGAATCACTGAAGTAGGTGGCCATCTCAGCGAAGCTTCGTCTTTTATTCCGTTTTGATAATGAAGCCATGAGAAGGGCGAACAGGGGAACAATTTGACGCCGAATATGAGCGGACTTCAATTGTAAAATGTTGGTACACCATTAAACTAGCACTACGCTGTAAGTACAATGACCTGAGACTTGTCAAAACATGAATGGAAATCACGTGTACAGTCAAACGATGCACTATTCCGAGCAGAACACACAGGCCTCGTGGACTGATAAAGGTGTGATCAATGGAGCGGAACGGCCAGCCAAAGCGCAGTGTACGCAGTTATCACGCCGGTCAACACATCCGTGGGCTTTATCGTCCGATTTCGACCAGAGTTTCAGGTCAAATTGGTATCATCTCTGTGGGAAAGTTTGAGCAGGATCACTCATCTATAACGGGATGCAAAATTTATGTTGAAATGTTACGTAGTTTTAGAGATCAAAATTTGTAAAATTGTTCAACTTTTGGTTTGAACCAGAAGTCAAGGTCAAATGGGGTCATTTTGTGTGTAGCGTTTTTTGAAGTTTGATCGACCTGTCCGATGATATGTTGATTGTCAAAATCCACCATGTGGTTCAGGAGTTATGATTTCTTTAAAATATTTAACTTTGATTTGTTGTAATTCAAAACCTGATGACGTCATCATGACATCATTAAGTTTGTGTGGTCTTATTATTAAGGTTCAATTGTCTGATGAGTTTCAATGTTAAATTCCATATCAATCTTGAGTTATGACAACAAATTGTCTTTTTTTACAAAAAAAACACAAAAAAACACAAAGGCAGAGTTTGACCTTCCGGTACGACCGGAAGATGAGGTCATACGATTTTGGCGTTAACTTTTCAAATAATGTCCAAGTCTTTATCTATCTGATGCCCAAGTATGAACATCATAGCTTTTATATTCGTTGAGATACAGCGAAAAGCAAATGTCGTTTTTCAACTTTAAAAACCTTGCCATGACGTCATCAATGACGTCATCATTCCCAAAAAGTGGCGGTTTCATCTACTCACTATTGCCTATGTACACAGTAAGTTTTAAGTTTGTACAAGCTTTACTTTTGTTTAAAATTGCTGGAGAAGGTTCGCAGGGAAAGAAGAACACGAGGAAAAAAGAAAAAAAAACAAAAAAAAAAACAGAACAATAACAATAGTTGTTCGGCTGTTGGCCGAAAACCTAAAAAAAAAAAACATAACAATAACAATAGTTGTTCGGCTGTTGGCCGAACACCTTATAATGATACCATTTATATAGCGCCTTTTCCAAAGGTTACAAAGCGCTCAGAGAATGACAGGAAAAAAACAAAACGAGGGAATGCCATCAAAAACCAAGAGGAAAACCGCGACTAGGCAAAGCCTGCAGCACTTAGCCAAGAAAGTCCCGCGAAAAGCCGGTCTCTCTTTGACTAGAACCGCAGGCTAAGCATGGCGATATTTACTGATTGAAAAAGAATGTTTTCAGAGACCTTTTGAACATGGTAACAGAGCTAGAACTTTTGGTTGAGTTTGGAAGGGAATTCCACATCCTAGGGCCTGCGACTGAAAATGCTCTGTCTCCTGGTTTTCTGGTGGTTCGAGGAATATACAAGTTGCCTTGTTTCCAATGAGTTTGGAAATGTATGTGGGAAAAATACCTGACATGCACTTAAACATGTTTAAGGCCAATTTGAACATTATTCGTTTTTCTACTGGGAGCCAGTGCAGCTGTTTGATCAGTGGTCAAGTAGGGACATGGTTTGGGTAGGAGAAGATGACACGGGATGCTCTGTTTTGTATCATTTGTAACTTGCTTAAATCAGATTGCTTGAGTCCACTTAACAAAGAGTTACAGTAGTCCAATCTGGACAGTACAAGTTCCCTAACAGCGGCATGACAGGCTTCAGCGTCTATGTACTTTCAGATTCTATTGATATTTCGGAGGTGGTAGTTAGCTGATTTGCAGACTGATGTGACATGATCACTCATCGACATAGTGCTGTCTAAGACCACACCAAGATTCCGGATGGAAGTTGATTGGTGGAGTGTGCTGTTGTTTATAGTGAGAATCATATGGGCAAGATGTCTGTAGTTACAGCTTGAAGAGGCAATGACAAATTCAGTTTCTCTTCGTTTAGCTGAAGCTTGTTGCTGAACATCCAGTGTTGAACGTCACTGATGCACGAGAGCTTGAACAGCCCACATTCTGCATCATTGGGGATTTTGGGGTCAAATTCTATGTAGATTTGGATGTCACTGCATACAGGTAAAATTTGAGCTCATGCTGATGAAGAAGATCACCAACTGGGGCTAGGTACATAGTGAAAGCCTGAGGACCTGTAACATACATGTATCCTTGTGATACACAAAAAGGAAGAGCAGTTGCATCGGAGGTGACACCGCCAGGTAGGATAACCCAACTCTTGCGATTGTCGAAGTATGACGTGAACCAGACGAGCGTTGTGTCAGTTATACCAAATTTGTCATTGAAGCGTTGCAGGAGGGTTTGGTGGTCTATCGAAGGCGGCGGAGAGGTCCAGCATGACCATGAAAATGGCATTGTTTTTGTCGATTGCTCTTAGGATGTCATTTTGTATGTAAAGCAGAGCAATCTTGGTGCTGTGATTGGGCCTGTCAAAAAAGGTTTTTTTTTAGGCTCAAACATTGACATCTGGATTAAAAAGAAAGAAACTCAAATTGACATTTTAAAGTTTTGAAATAATTTGTTAAAACGAAAATCAAACTCTCTGTCACTGGTTCAAGTGGAATAAGCTGACACAATGAAAAACATAATTGTTCATAACTCAAACATATATTCAAACATAGCCCTATAAAAAGGACTCTTTCTCTGTACACAAATACAGAGTCCCACCTATTAAGGCCTGTTTCTGGGGCGAAAATTTTTCAAAGCTTCATAACTCAAATCTTACCTGCAACAAGCCACTAATTTAAACAGATTCACATTCCATGGCGTCATACATTTTTCTGCGGTGGGTTTTGGTCGTCATATATTCTTCACAAATCCCTAATTTCCATGATATAGTGCAGCTCCCAACATTAAAAAATTTCCGTTTTGATCGTTTTCTCACAGTGTTGTCTGCCGCCGTGCGTAAGTGTATACATTCGCATGCAAGACGCAAGATGCAGGACGCATTCGAGTTCTTGGTCACCGCATCTTGAATGCACAGCGATAACATGCAAAAGCACCGCAAGATTTGCACGGTGTGCGTCTTGCGTCTTACGTCACACGGCAGACTGTGAGAATATGACAAAAATAGGAATTTCTTAACATTGGGAGCTGCATTATTTCATGAAAATGTTGGATTTGCGAAGAATATATGGGTTGTTAGGGCTCGGGCATGTGACTGAGGTGATGAACTGTTCCAGATGGAAGTTGTTAGTAATGTCCAGAACTCTAGCTCTACAAATGTATGTGGTGTGGCCGTGCATGAGGGTGAAAAATCGACGTTTAAGTCGCCAAGGATGAGACAACCGTCAAAAACATCTATGTTGATGGATAACATTGCCTCAGTGAGCTTATTCCAGTAGGCTGCTGTAGATGATGGTGGTCGGTAGAGGAGACCGAATGATTCAGTGCCGAGCTTTAAAGATATCCACATTAGCTCAAGGTCGTCATGCTCGTGAGCAGATACACGTAGTCTCGTGGAAGACAAGGACGACTTAACTGCCAACAAAATACCCCCACCTCGGCGTCCTTGACAATGGTCTCTACGTATAATAATGATAAGTTATAGAATCGCAGGATTTAGGCTATACAGAAAAATTGGTGTTATAATGACAGTACCGAAGGTCGGCTGCTTAACTGTCGTCTTGTTTTGGCCATTCGTCTAGTTGTCTCAAAGTCGAGTTGTATGAACCATCGAGTTGTCTGAACGGTCGAGCTGTCTTAAATGTTGAGTTGAACGAAAGGACGAGTTGACCGAAAGGACGAGTTGTCCGATGGACGAGTTGTCTGACATTCTTCACAATGTACCATTACCAATTTTGATGGGTCTGCCCGGGTTATTGGGCTTGTGTATCTTGGGTAAGGTACATTGTAGAACTTCGCTGTACAGGGGTCATGTGGGAGGATACTGTTGCCATTATAACTTCTTAACAGGGTTTCACTGATTTCTTTGGAGAAAGATTGAGAAGGGTCAAAGGCACATTCAATGTAATGATTAGTGTTGCTGAGCTGTGAGTGTTCATGACTACAACTACAGACCCGTTGGCAGCAAGTTCAATTACTATGTCTGGTGATTGGCGTAGTTGTGTAAGTTTGTTTTTTTAATTAAAAAAATAAGTACAAAATAAGGGCTGTCATTCATCTTGGGGGAGGTTATTGGAAGTGAGGTTATTAGGGATTAAGGGTATTAAGAACCTCGGAGATAGAGAGACACATCTTGGTTCTTAGGGGGTATACAAGTACTTTTTTCCTTGAAGCGGTTGTGGGTATAGGTTGGGTCTCAACAGATGACTCGGGCTCTACATGAAAATATTCACGTTGGACGAAACCTACGGTTGAATTGGGCCATGTCCTGTTGGAAAATAAGTTGGTTAGGTTCTCTGGGTGTGGGGCAAAACTTGAGACCCCTTGAGAGGAGTGTAACCTATGGGTCAGTAAGGACCATGTCAGACAGGTTAACTACAGTATTAGCCTCTGGTGACTTAACAGTAGAAGGAACAGTAGTGGGCCTCTTACTATGGAAACGTCTGAAATGAATGTGTTTCTTATGGTTAGCTTGGACATTCATGGGTTTCTTGTTCAGTTTGTCCATTAGGGTGTGCAAGATGTTATTACAAGATGGTTGTTACAAGACTAAAAGTAAGAGGTCCTGAATTTGCAAAAAGTGTAAATTGTAGGCAAGATAATGCAGGGTGCTGCATAATGTATCATTATGACACTGGTGTAGAATTGTAAAGGTCATGGGTTCAAATCCCACCTGAGTAATATGACTTTGATTTTACTTATTTTTTCTCAGAAGTACGTGTAAACAGTGCTAACACACATTGGTGTATACAACCAATGTGCAATGTTTTTAAATTAAAAATACGTGGTTAAACTATTCCACCTATTTTTGATCACCAATTTGCTTCCCGTAAATTAATGTAAAATTGTTGTAATTCAGCCTTTGCGCTGCGAGGATAGTCTTTCAATAAACCTTCAATTTTTCTATCTAGATCTACAATGTATCTATCTATCTAAATTCAAAATGATATGTGTAATACATGTAGAAATAACTTATAAATAATATTGTTGTCAAAACTTGTTGTTTACTCTTTAAAAAAAATTATGAACTTATGTACCATATATTAACAATATGATGCATTTTTTCGTTAAAATCTGGACTGTTGCATTCCCTGAGGTGAAAATGTTGTACTCAAATAAATTTGCATACTAAGATTTAAGATTAACACTATCATGAGTTGGCAGATGTACATATGTGTATACATGTACTATTAGCTCATTAAGTTATTATTAGTTTGTCTGAAATGTAAGTGGAATTAACCCCCTTTGTAACTACGGGTTTATTGACTCTACATGTACATGTAGCCTTGCTCAAGGCAGTCGCATTATTTACTCGGATAGACGCTGCTGTAAACCCACCTGTATACATGTACACTGTGCATAGTATGTGTAATCACACCGCCAACCCAACCATATACTGTCATATTGCTCAACACCCGTCATACGACTACTGTGCACAAGTCATTTGCACTTGTACCACTAACCCGAACCGCATGCGGTGGTCGAAAGGCCGACAGCCTTTTTGGGTCTGTAACTTCCGTTTACAATATTGGAAAAAAATGGGGTGGCTCTCGGATATATGCTAGTATGCAGCTCATGAATGTGCATATCTTTCGTCAGAACTATCAGACAACACAGAATGTGAAGCAAATAAATTATTCATTTTGACGCCCAATCACGTACTTTGTTATCACGACCTTTGGACCCTATCGTGCTTGCTGAGTGCCATGGTGGTGGTGTGATGTAAACATGACTTCTGCCCTGACCAATGGGGTTTCGTTGTTCGTGGGCATTATATTAATGAGTCAGTGGCTTCATTACATGTACATGTGCATACATGTATGTACACTCCTACAATGTACGTGGGATTTTTTGTACAAGAAACATTTTAAGACAATTTAGTGAGAAGAAACTGAAGAAGACAACCACACATAGACAAATACAGGCCAATAATTATACTGTAGATGTTTGTTGGATGTCTTATCCAACAAAAATCTGAGGAAAACAGGGAAAGTTTGACATTGCATTATGTACACAGTCTTAGTGAATGAACCAGCCTTCACTCAGAAAATGGTTCACAGTACAGTGTACACACACAGGATCAAACCAATTACACGATACTATTCATTTCTTATCACATGAAAACTGGTCATCTTCCTGGAACTCCTGCCTAGTTCACTGTACATGTACATCTACTGTACTTGTACATGTACTGTACATACATGTACATGTAGGTCTCCTGAGCACACATGTCGTACAACAAACTTTGTTGGAGTACATTTAAAAAATTTAATATAATAAAATAATATGCAGCTGTTTTTGAAAGAGTACAAGTAGGCCTATGTGATTTTATTACATGAACAGAAAACTCCTCTTCCCCTCACTTCTTTTCTGCTGAAGAATTGATTAAAACATAATCATGCAGTAATTAAAATTAATTTACCTCTAATTTTGTGTGCGCACTTATTTATTTAAACTCAATTAATAAATACCTTGGAGAGTTTGCGCGCATTGGTCGAAGATGTGGGGGTGTATTAACAAGTGATATAAAGACCGGCTCTATAAACGAGCTAATAAATATCCTTGAACAAGCATTGTTACTGAAACAATGTGCTCGTTCAAATCAACTGTTTTCATGTACGTGTACGTATTGTTTTTGTGTTTTTGCCAAGACAGAGGTGGTGGTGCGTGCTTGCGCATACCACACATAGAAAATGTTTTAATTTCAGGTACATGTAGCTGGTACATGCATGTTTACAGCATGAAACCAACACAATGCAAAGCCTGGTCAGCAGATTAAAACAAAAATCAACTTTTAAAATTACTTGTCGTTGTTAGGTGCGTCCTTTTTAACAAGTTGTAACAATCATTTTATAATAGTATTCCCTATGATGGTGTTTCTGTTTTTATTTGTTATCAGCTATTGAGTCGTTGGATTCCTTAAATGACCAGATTGTGCAGTTTATTTGTACACCTAAATCTTCTGAGTGTGACGTAAGCAGTCCAGTTTGTGAGACAGCAGATGTACCTGCCAGGGATTCTCTCAAGTCCAATCTAGCATTAATGCGTCGCTTGCTGATTGATGCTCAAATCAAATATAGAAGAGTTGTTGATGAAAACAATAGACTGACAAAGAATGAATATTCTCCACAGGTAAAGTGATTTAAACTTAAAGAGACACAGTGCCTTGGATAAGGCGAGTTGGTCTATAAAACAGTGTTTGTAAGCGTTTGTTAGTGAAATGCATAGAATACAATGATCCACAGAAATATGCCTCAAAATTGCATGGTTTTCTTTTTTACTTTGCGAACCAACATGGTCGACCATTTTGTGGAGTCAACACAAAATGGTGTGCCCTGTTGTTCACGACATATAAGGAAAACCATGCAGTTTTGAGGCATATTTCTGTGGATCATTGTGTTTTTAATTTTAAATCATCTTTCTAATCATAATGCATTTCATAACAAACGGTTACAAACACATTTTATAGACCAACTCGCCCTATCCAAGGCACTGTGTCCCTATATTAGAATGATTTATTTATCTAATTATTGAATCGAAGGGTACGTTCAGACGTGGGGTTAAACTAGTCCTAAATCCAATAGTGCTAAACTAACCCTCCGTGGGAACGCAATAATCTGGTCCGCGAGGGTTATTTTGACCCACTGAGCTGGGCTAAACTAAACCGAAAAAAATTGCTGGACAAGCCTAACTTGGCCCAGGTTTTACAACCAACCCCCCGCTGCGAGTCTCAGTAAACCATCGTTAGAATGCAACTGACCCGCTACTTCTGGTCTATTTTACAGGGATGCCAGTTTTCCGGCTATTGCCGGAATTCCGGCTTTTTAAAATTTTCCCCGATTTTTTCCGGCGCTCTGTGTTTCATCTGGCCTGGAAAAAAAGGAAAACATTTTTTTTCCGGTGCTACGTGTTTCATCTGGCCGGAGAAAATACAAGTTTTGAAAAAGCCTTCCGGCGCTCCGTATTTCATTTGGCCGGAGAAATATATTTTATTGAAAACAAATTTCCGGCGCTCCGTAATTCATCTGGCCAGAGAAAATATATAAAATAATATCTGCCTTCAACTCGCTGTCAACTCGTCAACTCAACCACTTCCAAGATGGCAGGTATGAACTAGTCTTGACCTAAGGCCTCAGTGATCAACTAACATAAATTGCAGTACATACTACACATGCAGTACCAATCATTCACGCCTTGAGGCAAGACTATTCCAAATGCAGGGAAGCACCCTCTGTTGTCCATGTTGTACAGGCCTGTGAAAAAGCAAGATGGCGAACGATGGCGATCGACAACTTTGTAGCTTAGAGATATTTTTTCACGATCAGAATTTTCTTTTTCTTTATGTTTTATCAAAAAAGTGCTGTTATGTTTTTTTTAAATAGTTTTTTGGTCTGTGGGAGGGGGTGGGGGGCGACGGTGACCCCTTTACATGTACTTAACAAAAAATGTCAGGCTCTTGATGGAATACATGATGACCATGAGGTTCATTGAGACGATAGCGGATCGAAACCCTCTGGAAAACGATGCACAGTGTAACAAACCGGAACCAGCAATGGTAAGGGTCGCCGATGCATGACCCAATAATCAACATCGTTGGCTAGTTTAGTCCGCTTGACAAGAAAAATCTCACTGTGAACGCAAGCCAATTTTGGACTAAGTCATGTTTATCTTTTGGACACCCACGGAGCTCGAATTAAGGGCTAGTTTAACCCCATGTCTGAACATACCCAACTAACTTTAAAATAAACAGTACAGATGAGGCATTTTTGCTGACAGTTGCCCCGATCCTCCTTTATCCTCTTCTCCTTGTCAAACCACACCAATTTGTTTGGATTGAGATAACATAAGAATATCTTACAAGCACTTGTTTGGGCCTATTTACCGTTCATTCTGATTCTTTCACTTTGGCACTTGGATAAAGAAGTATGTTGGACTATCATGGTTTTAATTTAATATTTTATTGAATTGTTTTGCAGAAAAAAGTAATATGGTACAAGCAACCACTAAAGTTTATCATTCTGGATAGATTGCCTTTTTTTTTTGCAAAACACACATCAGGCTGTATTATAATGCACAATTCTGATATTATATTTGTAAAATTGTTTGCTCTGCATCTTTTGTCATTCACAAATTGCCAAACTTTGTAACTGCATGTAATTGACCAAAATTGCACTGAACGTCTCATATGTAACAAACTCATGGCTGAGTGTAGCAAAAACTTATGGTGTAGCAACATTCTAAAATAATTTGCATATATCATTTTATAATACAAAGTCAATATCTTAAATTACGTAAGCAACAAGCACAAGGAGTCACAACACATTTTTGTTCAGCGAAGTTGAGTATGAATGAATCTGTCTGTATTTCAGCTGACTGATGAAGTAGTGGCTAAGGACACAAACAGGAGAAACAGCTATGCTTGTATCAATGAAGGAGGGAACTGTGATCCGGATAATGAAAAGGGTAACAAAGGTATACATTTTTAACCAATCCGCTCTAATGTTTAGACAGCTGGTGGCCTACAGAGTTACTTATTTCACATTGTACTGGTGCTACTAATTTTTAAATAGTTATATCAAGTTGCAGGTATTTTACTACAGAAAATATCAGACCTCGGATAACCTTACATGTAGGCCCCTATTTATTTCCTATTCATAAATACCTCACAGCTATTCCTATTGGTGGAGAGCGCGTCACGTGGATGTGTATAAACCTTTGTTTATGACCAGTAAAAAGTGTTGAAACATGGGCGTGACACACGAGTTTGCAACTGTGCTTACAAGACAGTTTCTTCATTCCTATTAGTCGAGAGCACTGGCCGAGACAGTTGTGCCACATCACGCGATATGCACGACGCGCACAACATTCCCTTATAAGGAGTTGTTTACCCAAGGGCCTTAACTGGGCCTTACCATTTCATAGCTGGAGGGGTGTTGTGTTGAAAGAAATCATTGAAAAATTATAATTTTTGCATTTATTTTACTTTTTGACCAAAAAGTGTTGATGTTTTTTGACCGAAAAGGTATTAATGAATGGGAATCAAAGTGTGTTGAATCGGTTTTCAACTAGTGGTTCTTGATAATTTACCTCGACTTCGTCTCAGTAAAATTATCAAGAACCAGGCCTTAATGGGATTAAACCACTAGTTGAAAACCTCTTCACCACACATTGATCAATGAATGGACAATTCGCTGAACAAAAACAAAGCACCGCTACGTAAGCTCTTAAAACTGCAAGCCATTCGTATACTAAAAACAGTTTCTCAGGCTACAAGTAAAAGATACCCAGATAGATTCATGAACTGAAGACAGTTTCTTAGGCTACAAGTAAAAGATACCCTGATAGATTCATGAACTGAAGACAGTTTCTTAGGCTACAAGTAAAAGATACCCTGATAGATTCATGAACTGAAGACAGTTTCTTAGGCTACAAGTAAAAGATACCCAGATAGATTCATGAACTGAAGACAGTTTCTTAGGCTACAAGTAAAAGATACCCAGATAGATTCATGAACTGAAGACAGTTTCTTAGGCTACAAGTAAAAGATACCCTGATAGATTCATGAACTGAAGACAGTTTCTTAGGCTACAAGTAAAAGATACCCTGATAGATTCATGAACTAAAGACAGTTTCTTAGGCTACAAGTAAAGGATACCCAGATAGATTCATGAACTGAAGACAGTTTCTTAGGCTACAAGTAAAAGATACCCTGATAGATTCATGAACTGAAGACAGTTTCTTAGGCTACAAGTAAAAGATACCCAGATAGATTCATGAACTGAAGAGAGTTTCTTAGGCTACAAGTAACCAAGATAGATTCGTGAACTGAAGACAGTTTCTTAGGCTACAAGTAAAAGATACCCAGATAGATTCATGAACTGAAGACAGTTTCTTAGGCTACAAGTAAAAGATAGCCAGATAGATTCATGAACTGAAGACAGTTTCTTAGGCTACAAGTAAAAGATACCCAGATAGATTCATGAACTGAAGACAGTTTCTTAGGCTACAAGTAAAAGATACCCAGATAGATTCATGAACTGAAGACAGTTTCTTAGGCTACAAGTAAAAGATACCCAGATAGATTCATGAACTGAAGACAGTTTCTTAGGCTACAAGTAAAAGATACCCAGATAGATTCATGAACTGAAGACAGTTTCTTAGGCTACAAGTAAAAGATAGACAGATAGATTCATGAACTGAAGACAGTTTCTTAGGCTGCAAGTAAAAGATACCCAGATAGATTCATGAACTGAAGACAGTTTGTTAGGCTACAAGTAAAAGATAGCCAGATAGATTTATGAACTGAAGACAGTTTCTTAGGCTACAAGTAAAAGATACCAAGATAGATTCATGAACTGAAGACAGTTTCTTAGGCTACAAGTAAAAGATACCCAGATAGATTCATGAACTGAAGACAGTTTCTTAGGCTACAAGTAAAAGATAGACAGATAGATTCATGAACTGAAGACAGTTTCTTAGGCTGCAAGTAAAAGATACCCAGATAGATTCATGAACTGAAGACAGTTTGTTAGGCTACAAGTAAAAGATAGCCAGATAGATTTATGAACTGAAGACAGTTTCTTAGGCTACAAGTAAAAGATACCCAGATAGATTCATGAACTGAAGACAGTTTCTTAGGCTACAAGTAAAAGATACCAAGATAAATTCATGAACTGAAGACAGTTTCTTAGGCTACAAGTAAAAGATTGCCAGATAGATTCATGAACTGAAGACAGTTTCTTAGGCTACAAGTAAAAGATACCCAGATAGATTCATGAACTGAAGACAGTTTCTTAGGCTACAAGTAAAAGATACCAAGATAGATTCATGAACTGAAGACAGTTTCTTAGGCTACAAGTAAAAGATACCCAGATAGATTCATGAACTGAAGACAGTTTCTTAGGCTACAAGTAAAAGATACCAAGATAGATTCATGAACTGAAGACAGTTTCTTAGGCTACAAGTAAAAGATACCCTGATAGATTCATGAACTGAAGACAGTTTCTTAGGCTACAAGTAAAAGATACCCTGATAGATTCATGAACTGAAGACAGTTTCTTAGGCTACAAGTAAAAGATACCCAGATAGATTCATGAACTGAAGACAGTTTCTTAGACTACAAGTAAAAGATACCCAGATAGATTCATGAACTGAAGACAGTTTCTTAGGCTACAAGTAAAAGATACCCTGATAGATTCATGAACTGAAGACAGTTTCTTAGGCTACAAGTAAAAGATACCCTGATAGATTCATGAACTGAAGACAGTTTCTTAGGCTACAAGTAAAGGATACACAGATAGATTCATGAACTGAAGACAGTTTCTTAGGCTACAAGTAAAAGATACCCTGATAGATTCATGAACTGAAGACAGTTTCTTAGGCTACAAGTAAAAGATACCCAGATAGATTCATGAACTGAAGACAGTTTCTTAGGCTACAAGTAACCAAGATAGATTCGTGAACTGAAGACAGTTTCTTAGGCTACAAGTAAAAGATACCAAGATAGATTCATGAACTGAAGACAGTTTCTTAGGCTACAAGTAAAAGATAGCCAGATAGATTCATGAACTGAAGACAGTTTCTTAGGCTACAAGTAAAAGATACCCAGATAGATTCATGAACTGAAGACAGTTTCTTAGGCTACAAGTAAAAGATACCCTGATAGATTCATGAACTGAAGACAGTTTCTTAGGCTACAAGTAAAAGATACCCAGATAGATTCATGAACTGAAGACAGTTTCTTAGGCTACAAGTAAAAGATACCCAGATAGATTCATGAACTGAAGACAGTTTCTTAGGCTACAAGTAAAAGATACCCTGATAGATTCATGAACTGAAGACAGTTTCTTAGGCTACAAGTAAAAGATACCCTGATAGATTCATGAACTGAAGACAGTTTCTTAGGCTACAAGTAAAGGATACCCAGATAGATTCATGAACTGAAGACAGTTTCTTAGGCTACAAGTAAAAGATACCCTGATAGATTCATGAACTGAAGACAGTTTCTTAGGCTACAAGTAAAAGATAGCCAGATAGATTCATGAACTGAAGACAGTTTCTTAGGCTACAAGTAACCAAGATAGATTCGTGAACTGAAGACAGTTTCTTAGGCTACAAGTAAAAGATACCCAGATAGATTCATGAACTGAAGACAGTTTCTTAGGCTACAAGTAAAAGATAGCCAGATAGATTCATGAACTGAAGACAGTTTCTTAGGCTACAAGTAAAAGATACCCAGATAGATTCATGAACTGAAGACAGTTTCTTAGGCTACAAGTAAAAGATACCAAGATAGATTCATGAACTGAAGACAGTTTCTTAGGCTACAAGTAAAAGATGCCCAGATAGATTCATTAACTGAAGACAGTTTCTTAGGCTACAAGTAAAAGATAGCCAGATAGATTCATGAACTGAAGACAGTTTCTTAGGCTACAAGTAAAAGATAGCCAGATAGATTCATGAACTGAAGACAGTTTCTTAGGCTACAAGTAAAAGATACCCTGATAGATTCATAAACTGAAGACAGTTTCTTAGGCTACAAGTAAAAGATACAAAGATAGATTCATGAACTGAAGACAGTTTCTTAGGCTACAAGTAAAAGATACCCTGATAGATTCATGAACTGAAGACAGTTTCTTAGGCTACAAGTAAAAGATAGCCGGATAGATTAATGAACTGAAGACAGTTTCTTAGGCTACAAGTAAAAGATACCCTGATAGATTCATGAACTGAAGACAGTTTCTTAGGCTACAAGTAAAAGATAGCCGGATAGATTCATGAACTGAAGACAGTTTCTTAGGCTACAAGTAAAAGATACCCTGATAGATTCATGAACTGAAGACAGTTTCTTAGGCTACAAGTAAAAGATAGCCGGATAGATTCATGAACTGAAGACAGTTTCTTAGGCTGCAAGTAAAAGATACCCAGATAGATTCATGAACTGAAGACAGTTTGTTAGGCTACAAGTAAAAGATAGCCAGATAGATTTATGAACTGAAGACAGTTTCTTAGGCTACAAGTAAAAGATACCAAGATAGATTCATGAACTGAAGGTACTTTGTTAGGCTTCCACTGCAAGAAACACACACACGCTTATAGATTAACAACCAATATACGCTACAAGTGTATGTTTGTATGACTTAGTAACTCTGGTCTGCTCCAGCTAAAGCCACATTCATTATGTTATTTGGGTTAAATAAAGTGAACCAGCATTTAAATTGTTTCTTTGATAAGTCACGCATGGAAAAATGCATACAGGGACACAACATTTTACATTTGTGGACATCATGCAGGGCAACATTTCTGAACTTATACCAAGATCAGCTCAACAGGCCATGAGACATTTCTTGGGTAACAAGAAACTCAGTACTTCACACAAGCCTGTTCCTTCCAAATGTTTCACCCCAACCCCAAATGCAGATCTTACCAGCAAAACAGGTTAAAACTCCTTTTGAGTTTTATTTCTTATTTATCTACAGAATGGGAGAGGCTACAGGAGGAGAGTGAGTTGCAGAGAATACGAGACAGATATTGCCACCTGGAGAATGATAATATGACTTTGATGAAACAGCTGGATGATTTACGTGCACTAGATCATAGTCATGTTGAAATTCCTAGTGCAGGAGAGTTGAAGATTCAGTTGACACAGACAGAGCATGAGCTAGCTAGAGCCAAAGAAGCCTTAACAGGTATGTGGAAGTGTCGTGGCCGAGCGGTTCAGAGCACCGAATTCAAACTCTGGTGTTTCTGATCAGCAGATTCCCCAGTCGTGATACATGTGTCCTGAAGCAAGAAACTTAACCGTTGCTTTATCCTTTCGGATGGGACGTAAAGCTGTTGGTCCCTTGTGTTGTGTAATGCATGTAAAATAACCCAGTGCACTTATCAAAAAGAGAAGGGTTTCGCCCCGTTGTTATTGGCTGTGGCTGCTGTATGTGCCGTAGCACCTTGTAAACCCGTATAGGGTGCTACATGTACATAATTGGGTCTCAGAATTCCTCCCTTCAATAACCTATCTTTCTGTTTAGATGTATTAAGTGCCTTGAGTACCTTGTTGGTATATAAGACTTTGATATTATTATTAGTACTATTAGATGAAGGCTAACTGTTTGTGTCTGATAATAACTTGCTCTAAATACAAGTTTAAAGGGTCTATTTACTTTTTTCTAACACAAAACACAATGTCCACAGGTTTACATTAAACTGACACAATTTGAAGATAATGATAGTAGAAAGCTTCCCTTAAAATATTACTTCCAGAGGTACTGTAGTTTTGAGAAATGATTAAAACAATGTCACAAAAATAATTTTCTTCTCAGTTTTAGCATGTAAAAACCTACTAACCAGTTATGGTATATTATGGTATAATATTATAACTGGTTCATACAATTTTACATGTTAAAAATAATTTTACTTCTCACTGAGAAATAATTTTCTGACTTGTTTTACTCATTTCTCAAAAACAAGAGCACCTCAGTTAGTAATATTTGAAGCGATGCTTTCTACTATCATTATCTTCAAACCATGTGAGTTTAATGTAAATCTGTGAACATGTTGAAAAAGTACCTGGGGTGGATTTCACAAAGAGTTAGGACTAGTCTTATCTCGAGTTGGGACCAGCTACTCGTCCTAACTTAGGACTATCCATGCAATTTGTATATCTCCTAGGACTAGTCATAAGTTAGGACTAGTCCTAACTCTTTGTGAAATGGACTTCTGGATCCTTTAATAGTAAATGAGACACCAATGCAACAAATTTTGTTTGCAAAGGAAGTTTTGAAGAGTTTCAGCAAAGGTTTTGCTTTTACATTTGCATTGTCCTAAATTCCAGCAATGAAGTCCGACCGCAAGCGTCTGAAAGGAGACAAGGTGGACCTCCTGAATCAAATGAAGCAGCTTTACTGTACCCTTGAAGCCAAGGAAGAGGAGATGAGAGATTTCATTCGTAATTATGAGCAGCGTGTTTCGGAAAGTGATGAAAGTCTTCGGAAAGTAATTGCTGAAAAAGAGGATGTTGAAAAGGACCGATGGGAAATACTGAAAAGAGCACGGGAAGCTGCAGAACGATCTGTATCACTCCGAGAACAATTGGACCAGAGAGAAAAAGAAAATGAATGGTTGGAGGCTGAACTAGAAAAGGTACTGCAAACAACCCATTTCTCTGTTAATAGGGAACATGGATAAATTAAAAACATGGTCGCCCGCATTCAGACGAGTGACCGCCACAGTTGTTCAAAAATTTTCATGAAGCCGCGCCACGATGGATTTAGCACTCCAGTGATTTTTAGATTCTCTATTTTTACGACTCTATTGTTGGTGCCTTTTGTTGTTCAGATTACACAGACAAGTCAGCACAATAGTATTATATAATGTTAATTATAATAAGTATAAATGTTTGCGTTCTAGCTCAGGTATTAATATCAGACAATGGATTGGAGAGATGTGCACACAACCTGTGAGTTAGCACATTCAATTAATCCCTCTACCGGGTGAGTCATAAATAACGCAATCATTGGATGGGAGCTATTATTTTAAAAACAAGAACAATCTTGAACAAATAATGTCCATTTCTAAGTAGGTCATGAATTTACATTTGCCATGTTAGAGGAATAGGGGTGATTGATAAAGGCATCCAATTATATGCTTATAATTTCAATCGGATGGCATAAACTTATTTCAGTCTAACTAAGTTTGAAAACAAAATCTCAGAGGTGTGTGGACTTCAACAGATTTTATATTACATAATATGTCCAACGAAACCAAATGGCTCTTTTCAGGGACAACACCCCAAAGGCTTATTTAAGAGCCAACTTAACCCACGGCCCTTTTCAATGCCACTTAAAAAAACAAAAGAGAAAAAAAAAGCATTGTCACATGCCACCATTAAATGAAACACATGATCCAAATTTAGTTGGACAGAAATGTTTGTATGCCATCCCATTGAAGAATGCCTTTATCAATCACCCCCATTCTTGTAACAGTGTAAAGGTAAATCCAGGACCTATTTAGAAATGGACATTATTTGTTCAAGATTGTTCTTGATTTTAAAATAATAGCTCTTATCCAATGATTGCATTTTTATGCCCAACACCATTGTTCCTTTGTTATACAGTAGGGATTGCAGAAAAATGTGTGACAGTGCAAGTGTGACACTGGGTGGGTTTTTTGTTTTACCCGTGACAAAATTTATCCGTGCTCCCTTAGTTCATCATTACCAAAAAGTTTTCTTTGATTAAACAGCAAACATTTATCATATCTTTTTAAAAGAGACTTCGCAGGTGATGATAAGGGAGAACATTGCCCCGTCCAACTGGGCACAACATTTTCAGCGGATTGCGGCCTCATTCCCATTAGGATGTTCTGCCGCCAATGCTGTTCCTGCATGTTTCAATATGAGAAAATCAAGCATTACTATTTATCCGTTTAGCACATTCTCACCCAGTCCAGAATTCTGTCCGATTGCGAACCATTTTAGAGTTGCAATTAAAATGGATTGTTTGACCACCACTATTAAACTGCTGTCCTTAATTTAGTCGAAGTATAAATTCCTTGGACAGATAGTGCTTGTTTCAGGCAAAAAAACTGCACTTTGTTTGATTCACTCTTATTGACATTGTTTTGTGTGCATTACCTTAATTAAAGGTTGTAAGCACTATAAAAATATTAATTTTTGGTTTTTACCCATATATTAAAATTAATATTCTTTATCCCCGATGCAAATTTAACATCCACTATAAAAATAGTTGTTTCAAATTTAAATAAACATTTTGGGTCACATCAGCCGAAACATCTGTAGGTAATGTTTTGTAAATTTCTGTAATTACAGCTTGCATTGATTTTTTTATGAAATGCAGTCAATGGTTATATTTCACGTCAGTATTATATACACACCCAAGCAGATCCTTGCCGTCACAGGATAGTAAATTACGTCGCTCACTGGCAATTTTCGTTCCATTCACCGTGCTTTTTTTGTTCGATCCGATTTTATTTTTTGCATGGTGGGTGCCAAATCATTGCATGCGCATGTCTTTGATAATGCTGCAGTAGTTACTGCAAGGCACATACATGTACTACATAATGGTGCCTGCTTGTCTCAAACAGTACGGGATGCACTTAACTGAACTCCAAACAAGCAGAACCAAAAGGAATGGGTGTAATGTGTTATGTCACAATTTTATTTTGAAAGTTGTATCCTCAAATCAAAATGACAAAGATCTACTTGGATGTCATATAAAAAAAATAATAAATGTTTTTAATTCATACAATAGTGAGAATATTTTCATTCATTAAAAAGGTGGAATGTTTCATCTTTCATCTCATGAAAATATTTGCTCCATTGCATTCATAAACATTCATTATTTTGTATAATATATACAAGATACACAACTAGATATCATAAATAATTATTTTACACTAAAGACAGTGGATACTATTGGTAATGGTCAAAGACCAGTCTTCTCACTTGGTGAATCTCAACATATGCATAAAATAACAAACCTGAGAAAATTTGGACTCAATTGGTTGTCGTAGTTGGGAGATAATAATGAAAGAAAAAACACCCTTGTCTCACAGAGTTGTTTGCTTTAAGATGCTTGATTTTGAGACCTCAAAATCTAATTCTGAGGTCTTAAAACTCATGGAAAACTACTGTCTTTCAGAGGGAGTCGTTTCCCAGAATGTTTTATACAATCAACAGCTCCCCATTACTCGTTACCATGTAAGTTTTTATGCAGAAAGATATTTTGACTAATTACCAATAGTGTCCACTGCCTTTAAAATTTGCGCTTAGTCATAAAGAATTCAAGTTTAAATATGTAAACAAGAATTGTTATCGAGGTCAGCTGTTACTATGGCAATCAGTTACCAAACAAAAACCCCTAATAATTTCAAAATTGTTGTTGACAGTTGAAGCAGCAGCTAACAACAGAAAGACGTAGCCATCATCTTACAGCATCAGACTCATCAGATGGAAGATATCCACACACATGTAAACCAGTCTCTAAAGCTAACAGTGAAGCATCAACTCCCATATCAGACCAAGCCACATCAAAAACTCCTACTCTAAGTGCAGTCATTGGCCAGTCTGATATATCAGGTAAAACGAGTAATGTAATTTGGTTTAACAAGGGTCAAATATTGTCATTACCCTAATCTCTGGCTCACAGGCTGCAGCTTTTACATTGATTTTCGCCTTTTACAAACTTCTTTTTGGCGGATTATAGGCCGACATGTTAAATATATTGAAGCAAAAAGCCAGCATACATTTTTGATAAAGACACTGGACACTATTGGTAATTGTCAAAGACCAGTTTTCTCACTTGGTGTATCTCAAAATATGCATTAAATAACAAACCTGTGAAAATTTCAGCTCAATCGGTCAATGATGTTGCAAGATAATAATGAAAGAAAAAACACCATTGTCACACAAAGTTGTGTTTTTTTATTAAGATGTTTGATTTTGAGATCTCAAGTTCTAAATCTTAGGTCTCAAAATCAAATTCATGGAAAATTACTTCTTTCTCGAAAAGTCTTCCACTTCAGAGGGAGCCATTTCTCACAATTTTGTATACTATCAACCTCTCCACATTACTCGTCACCAAGTAAGGTCTTTTGACAATAATTATTTTGAAAAAGATTTTTTTTTAAATGTTCTAAATAATAACACTATTCTTAAGTGAAAAAAAAATCTTCAAAACATGCCTGTGTGACACGAAATGGCAAAGGTTTGAAGTGTCTCCCCATTACGCATAACTAAGTAAGGTTTTATGATAACAATTGTTTTGAGGAACAACCAATAGTGTCCACTGCCTTTAAACCTCTCCTTACCAATATCTAGCGCATACCGACAGTACCAATGGCTTACAAAAGTCGATGGCGAATTACCGTCTTCACAACATTTGCTGAGAGTTAGGAAGCGCTTCATATTGCTGCTCTCACAGAGTGGCGAAATTTCTTGAGAAGAAGAATATTTGAATTTTGCGGTGAATTCTTTAAAAATGGCGGTGGGGTAGTGAATATTTTCTCGGTCTCACCCCTCGATCGTCCTCGGTCGACCCTCTCGTTGTACCAATATCTTACGAATGCTTACCAACACTTGCCAAAGCCCTTACGAACGTTGCCAATGCTTACAAACGCTTTACCAACGTTACAAATGCTTTAGAAAATCGACGGCGAATGACGTCTTCGCAACTTACGCTGAAATTTATAAACAACTTCAGAAGCATAAAACTTATTAATAATCCGTCAAATGCCTATTATGTACACTTTGTTTCATTGTGGACCACTATTATTTCATTAACATCTCTCATGAGGAATTTTACGTGAATCTGTGTTTGTAGAAAGCGTGTTTCCCAAAATGAACATTAGCGCGAAACACCTGGGCTCTGTTATCTCTGTTTCTGCCTTAAATTCGTAGCTTGCGATCACCATTCCACTTCCGTTTACCAGCCCTGATTTCGAGGAGGATCCCCTGCGTGCGAATAAAATCACACGCCTGATCCCTCTTGAAAATGGACGCCCTGTCATACATTTCTGGCGTAACGTACATGTAGAACCAATTTTAGGTCTGAAAATGCAAGTATTTTGATACCGCAATTATAAAATGTGCAAAACATTAGCCCCCATAATATTGGTCCAATCCACTCCGTATCCTTTGATATAAAACTCTTCTTTTTTTTTCTTTTTCTTTTTTAAACCCCGATCTGCATCAATCTGCATCATGAAACTTACTGATTTTATGCTTCTGAAGTTTTAGATAGCCCTCTGCCCAGATTTCTAAAAAAACATCACACGTTTTGGGTAAATATCAAATGATATTTGAGTTTTAACTTTCTCAACTGTCTTGACAACTTGCTCGTTTTCGGTTGGGCGCGCACACGGATATTCTCAGGATTAGTTGGGTTCCTTCATTTGTAGCAATTAATTGTACCATTATTGATAAGTGGTTATGGGAACTCTACAACAAAATAGCAAAAGAATTCCAATCAAAGGTGCTAGGGCCAAGGATACGGATTGGATTAGAGCAATTTATGGGGTACATTCTTACAGGTCTACTCCCCACTAAATTTGTAGTTTCCCCTCCTTACCCAGCATTCATCCATAATCAAGACAGCTAAGTTCTGATTTATTCAAATACACACAAGATTGTTCACTCATTCAGGCTTAATTGACTGTAAACATAACTTTTGTCACCAAAGCGAAATTAAAGTGGCAGGCGTTCTGTTTTTGTTCTTCTTATAAGCAGAACTAGTGTCTGATCATGTGATGTGCAATTAATGCAACAACAGTTGTTACATGTTTATAACATGTTTTTATATTGATCAGTGCACTAAAAATAATGTAGGCCTGTTACAAAATAATTGTCAAATAAACAAACAAAAAACAGATCGGTCGTTGAACGCTGATTTTTTGTTCATGTGAATTTTTCCATGTTGATTTTTTTTTTCCCAAAAATTCCTTTGACGTAAGCGCACTGCTTCTGTAAGTGCAAAATGCTTTGCCTACGATAAGCAGAACCCTACACAATCATGCCTGGCGGAAACTTTTTCATAGTTTTTTAAAGGATTTTTCTTTTTACTGATAAAAATTAAACAACTTTCCCATTGAAAGCACTACAACAGTGGCAATTTGGTTGTACAGAAATAAATTGCTGCCTGTTATGGGGATGGGGTTGTCTTTCATTCTGAAAAAAAATCCCCCCCCCCCCTTTCAAAAGAATCTTGGTTTTGGCATGGAGGACGGAAGAGAAGGAGCTCGAACGAAGGGACTTCAAAAGTCGAACCCGTGGTACCGCGTTCGTTTAATGACACCTCGTTATCACCCACATACCTTACATAGACAATGAGCGACCTGGCGTATGTGAGTTTGCGCGTGCGCACTTGGTTCTTCACTCAACTATGGCGTCGTATGTCATATGAATATAATACAGAAAAAACAACTTTTTCGAGACCTGATAAAAATTGTGTACACTTGTGCTCACCAAATCGAAAAACACAATTGAATACCAACCACCCTCGTGTGCTAATACCCAAATTTTGAACCACCGCTAGTGACCGGAAAGTCACAAAAAATGTAAAAATTTGCCATGATGTTTCCGTGAAACACCACAAAATAATGGTAAATGAAAACGTGTATATTCACAATTCTTGTCTCTAAGGATTCAACTTTACACGCAGGCAAGAGCTCAGACTGGCGGTACCACACGTTCTGTACAAAGAGATTTAATCCCCCTCGTTAATCGGCCGTCAAGCTGGAGGTCTCCTATCTTTTTCCACTGGCCAGACAGGGGCATTGTCAGAGTATTCTTTTGTTACTCTGCGGTTTTGCGGGTCGTTCGAGCTCCTTCTCTTCCTTCCTCCATGGTTTTGGTAACCACCAGTGTAGTGTTAGATGGTTCATTCATTTCTGTTAAAACAGAGTAGACAGAAACTACCCTTCTCACTGCACCCACACAGCTTTCTATTATAACTGAATACAACAGTAGACAGAAACTACCCTTCTCACTGCACCCACACAGCTTTCTATTATAACTGAATACAACAGTAGACAGAAACTACCCTTCTCACTGCACCCACACAGCTTTCTAATATAACTGAATATAACAGTAGACAGAAACTACCCTTCTCACTGCACCCACACAGCTTTCTAATATAACTGAATATAACAGTAGACAGAAACTACCCTACTCACTGCACCCACACAGCTTTCTAATATAACTGAATACAACAGTAGACAGAAACTACCCTTCTCACTGCACCCACACAGCTTTCTATTATAACTGAATACAACAGTAGACAGAAACTACCCTACTCACTGCACCCACACAGCTTTCTATTATAACTGAATACAACAGTAGACAGATTCTACCCTTCTCACTGCACCCACACAGCTTTCTAATATAACTGAATATAACAGTAGACAGAAACTACCCTTCTCACTGCACCCACACAGCTTTCTAATATAACTGAATATAACAGTAGACAGAAACTACCCTTCTCACTGCACCCACACAGCTTTCTAATATAACTGAATATAACAGTAGACAGAAACTACCCTTCTCACTGCACCCACACAGCTTTCTAATATAACTGAATATAACAGTAGACAGAAACTACCCTTCTCACTGCACCCACACAGCTTTCTAATATAACTGAATACAACAGTAGACAGAAACTACCCTTCTCACTGCACCCACACAGCTTTCTAATATAACTGAATATAACAGTAGACAGAAACTACCCTTCTCACTGCACCCACACAGCTTTCTATTATAACTGAATACAACAGTAGACAGAAACTACCCTTCTCACTGCACCCACACAGCTTTCTAATATAACTGAATATAACAGTAGACAGAAACTACCCTTCTCACTGCACCCACACAGCTTTCTAATATAACTGAATACAACAGTAGACAGAAACTACCCTTCTCACTGCACCCACACAGCTTTCTAATATAACTGAATACAACAGGAGACAGAAACTACCCTTCTCACTGCACCCACACAGCTTTCTAATATAACTGAATACAACAGTAGACAGAAACTACCCTTCTCACTGCACCCACACAGCTTTCTAATATAACTGAATACAACAGTAGACAGAAACTACCCTTCTCACTGCACCCACACAGCTTTCTAATATAACTGAATATAACAGTAGACAGAAACTACCCTTCTCACTGCACCCACACAGCTTTCTAATATAACTGAATACAACAGGAGACAGAAACTACCCTAGTACTCATAGCCCTCTCTTTCTCTGTACACAGGAACAGAGGCCTAACTATTGAGGCCCGTTTCTGGGGCGGAAAAATTTCACAGCTTCATAACTTAAATCTTACCTGCAACAAGCCACTAGTTTCAACAGATTCACAGTCCATGGCGGCATACATTTTTCTGCGCTGGGTTTTGGTCCTCATATTTTCCTCACAAATCCGTAGTTTTTCGTGAAATAATGCAGCTTCCAACGTTAAAAAATTCTTGTTTTGATCGTTTTCTCACAGTGTTGGCTGTTGTCGTGCGTACGCGTATACATTCGCATGCAAGACGCATGATGCAAGCTTAGACGCATGAATTCTTGGTCACCGTATCTTGACTGCACAGCGCTACCAACACAATTCAAAATTTGCGCGTCTTGCGTACACAAGGCAGACTGTGAGAGTACGAACAAAAATGGGAATTCCTTAACGTTGGGAGCTGCATTATTTCATGAAAATGACGGATTTGTGAAGAATATATGACGATCAAAACCCACAGCAGAAAAACGTATGCTGCCATGGAATGTGAATCTGTTGAAATTGGTGCTTTCTTGCAGGTAAGATTTGAGTTATGAAGCTGTGAGAATTTTCCGCCCCAGAATTGTACCCTGATGTCCAGGACGTCACTGTAGTACAAAAGATAAGTTTTGAGAAGAGACTTGAATTTTGCGGTACAAAGACAAGATCGAAGATTAAGTGGTAGAGAGTTCCAGATGCGTGGTGCGGCTGAAGAAAAAGACCTGTCACCCTATGGGTGTCGAGACTTGGGTTCAATGAGGAGAAGCATAGAACTTGATCGAAGATTCCTTGATGGAGTGTAAACTTGAAGCAGTTCAGAAATATAGTGGTGAGCCTTGCCATTAAGAGCTTTGTGGACAATGAGCATCAGCTTGAAGATGATTCGTCAAGAGATAGGGAGCCAGTGTAGTCGTTTCAAAATGGGGGTGATAGAACAGGATTTTCTAGACAGTGTCACAATGCGGGCAGCAGTATTTTGGAGCCGTTGAAGTTGGGAAATCTGGTTGTTAGGAAGACTGTAGAGAATAGCATTGCTGTTGTCAAGACGAGAAGTAACAAATGCGTGAATGACCTTTTCA